>NC_133130.1:87437603-87595103 GCF_048418815.1 Hemitrygon akajei
AGCGAAGCGACTGCCTCCCACTTTTGTATTGCTGTCAAATAATTTACCTAAGAGTTTGAAAGTGGGGGGGGGGGGGGGGGGGGATTCGTTTATGAACTCGCCGAAAGGTGATACCTAACCAGCACCGAACATCTGCACCCGTCTAGACTTCCCCGCTCAAAACTGTGAAACGGGACGGGACCAGCAGTTTTCCACATTTAAAGACGAGAGGGTGGATGTCTTTCAAATTTCATTTAGGGCCGATACTTCCGTGATGTCGCCGACTTCAACTGGTGCGGGCAGTTCCGGGTTCAATTAAATATTGACTCTTATTTAACACTGTCCTTTTGATAATCAATTAAGATTAAATGTGAGTGGATTCCCAGCATCTGCAGAATCTCCTGTGTTTATGATCGTTGCAGAGTTTATTTTTGCCTTCATTGGATGTAATGTCCTTAGGCTAAGAGAATCTTATTTCTAATGATCCTGCTCTTTTCAAAGATCATCAAAATCTGGAGTTAATTTTTACTTTCTAAAATATTTTTAAGTGCATCTGTTGAAGAGAAATGCTGGTGGGAATACGATCCTTACACTCCCACTGAGTAGGAACCATCCCCCACTCCACCCCCACTCTTAGGCTGAGATAGTATTTGCTTTGAAAGCAGTTTCTTCTGCTAAACTTAGACAAGACTGTGGTGATGAAAGCCTTCAAGCCAAAGCAGAAGGTCTATCATTTCTCTTGTGCTGAGCCTACTGCTAAAATGCTATCAATTCTCAGCGCCTCGCCATTTTGTTTTGCTGCGTGAAATAAATGCCACATAGTAATCAGATGGAGTGGTTAGAATTTCAAATTATCAACCAACACGACATTTCCAGAATAAAACACACAAAAATCCCTGTTCTCTTGAACATTCTCTATCTTAAAACGAGGACACTTGAACAGCTCAATTCCTAACTGTTGAAAGTTTCTCCGGGTACCATTCGTTGTATTTCTCCGTTACTGCTCGGAACTATCGAAACCATGATGCAAAATACACAAAGTCTCTTCGAGTTCAATATCTTTGATACTCGCGCGTCCTTTTTAGTGGAAAATAATCACAAATGGGCTTGTCACATGTGGGTTTATATGATACAGGACTTAAACTGAAATATACTCAGATTCACCCTCACACTTCTTCGGCGTAAAATTGGACTTCAAGGAAAATTAACGAAAATAGGAACCCAAACTTCAGTGCTATATACAAAACCATTTGTAAAATTGTATGTGATTTTAAATATACTGGTGAATTAAATCCCGCTGTTAACTTTCTCCAAGGAATAAAAAATGATAGGTCCTATACTGTACGTGTGCATGGTTTTGATTTTTGTCATTGAAAATAAATAGCAGGTTTATGATGACTGATGAAGTCGGTAGTCTGCACGTTCTCCATCAAAAAGTTCCCTTTAAATAAGTTAAAATAAAAAATGTAGACTGGGCTGCCATAAAATATCATATTTTATACTTGACTGACTGACGCTAACTCTTACTCTTCCTCAAATCTTTCTACCAGCATACAAAGATGCTCAAGCGACAGAAATAAAGCTACTAAAAAAGCATCACTTGATCACTTGTCCCCCTCCTCCCCTTCATCATTCTCTCTGTCTCTCTCTCTCTGTCTCTCTCTCTCTTTCTCTCTCTCTGTCTCTCTCTCTCTCTCTCTCTCACACACACACACACACACACACACACACACACACAATATAATGCAGCGTCTGTAACATCATGGAGAAAAATTGTTTTTTTTTAAGTCACGGTGTTTTCTCCTCACTTCAAACTGCTGCTGAATAAATGAAGCAAATTAATTCCGATAAGCTCATAAAAAAGCCGAATCAACAGCACGCCGCTTAGCTGTACACGTCTGACTCACATTCAATAAGATCGTGGCTGACCTTTTACCTCAGCAATAAGCTACCTGAATGAAGTCTCCATTCCTTACAATTTAACATTTCTGCCTTGAATTTACTCAGTGACTGAGTCTCCACAGCACCAAGGTAGAGAGAATGCTTAAGATTCACTACCCTCTGTGTGAATAATTTGCTCTTTAGCTCAGTTTTGAAGTCAACCCCTTACTTTGAACACCTGATTCTAGACACCCGTAAAGAACGCATTATTCTTGTTTCCATATTTTAACTTGAAGTCCTGAACTGCACAAAGTGCAGTTGTTTTTCGTATCTAGTTACCCTGGAAGGACATTATTCAAAATGTGACTTAAGTGGCAGAACCGTTGATAGGAGTTTTGTGTTATGACTCTTATGCTTTTAAATGTGGCAAATGGTTTTGCACAAAAGAGAAGCGTTATTGAGTAGCAGGCGCGCGCGCGCACACACACACACACACGGAGAGAGAGAGAGAGAGAGAGAGAGAGAGAGAAACACACGTCTGCAGATGCTAGAAATCCAAAGCAACACACAGAAAATGCCAAATGAACTGAGCAGGTCAGCAGCATCTATGGAAAAGTTTGAACAGTCGACGTTTCGGGCTTCTTTTCCATCGGGTCGGATATAAGGGCCATTCGGGGAATATTGGGTTATCAAAGCAGAGCAGCTTAATTACTGTAGGGGTGACCTCATTCTTTTTTTTTCATATGCTCTCATCCACAAAAGTTTTAGCCTCTGCTATCTAAACCAAATAGTTAACAGGTTTTGTCAAGATCAACTCTCTAGAACAACTGCACTGACATTATCCCAGGTAGCCATCTCAAATCATTTTGGGCAAGTGCTAGACGTGGTTATTTGTAACGATTGGTAGCGACGATACCTTTTAATACGATATTTAGCAATTGACATTTAACTGCATCCAAAAAAATACACATTGATATCCAAGTCGAATGGGTTTAATAGATGCTCGCAAACAACTTTCATCTGAACTTCTATCTAGTCGGCATGCTTGACGCACAATTGCTCGCCAATTCGTTGTGTTTTCCATAACCACTAAATGATTTATAATATAATTAAAAACAATATGGAAGCATGTTTATCAGTAATGCACACCCCGATTTTTACAGCTGACGAACTACATTATCATACAGCTTCAACCCATAGCCTCACAAGCGGCTCCTGCGCCCAGTATGTAAACATTGCTGTGACTAGCATGAAACACAAGGAGCTTTTGGAAAATAGAATTGCTTTCAGTCCGTAATTGTCCCAAGAACGGCAACAACACTCTCGTAGCAGAATTAATGCGAAGGCGAGCAGTACGGGGCTCTCTTTAAACACCCACTATTGACTAAACGGATGCACCAAACTTTCAAAACCCTGTAATTGCTTTGTACTTGGAAAATGCTCCTCCTGCAAATGAAGCTTCAAAAATTCTATTTCTTGACGGTCATGCGTTTTCGATGACGGGCCATTTCGGTTGTACTTCAGACCCCGTGAATTATCTGCATCGATTCCGCTGCGAATCCCACGTTTGGTTTTGTTACGCAAATGAATTAAACGTTATAGACCTGCGTGGTGGTCTCCAGACAGAGCATTTTTGTTTCATCAGCTACTTCTGTTTCATTCAAAACATTACGAAAATATTGTGAATCGCTTAATAGTTCTGACCCAGTATTTTTGAGGAAACAGTCCGTGACCATAATAACGAGCAAAGCGATTTACCTTCTCTGGCCGAGAGGTGTTTGAAGGGCATGGGTGCGTGAATGTCTCCGCCGTGCATAGTAATCCCTGGCCCAGAGTGAGACAGACTACTGCCCTGGGACTGCCAGGGGTGGCCAGTCATGTAACCCGCTCCAGGACCCCCGTACACTCCGTAGCTCGGTACCTGGTTTGACGAGGGATAAGGCCCAACTGCGCAAGGAGGAACGAAACTACTCACAGCAGGCAGTGCTGAAGGAGGCTGTAACGCAACAAGACCAAAGCTTATTTTAGTTTCAGATGTCAGTATTACCAGCAAGTGGCACTGAGAACGCAGAAACACATCATTCAATAAGCGAAGAATAAGCCCTCAACAGGAGGGCTAGTGGGTCAGTACCTGGGAGTATTTCAGATCCGGATCGATCGCCTGCTTCTCTATCCCGTTGACACCTTGAGTTGATGGGAAGCTTGCTCTGTTGACGTTATTCCAATCTTCCACTTTTGTTTGATACGCTGAAGCCTCAGTTCCGCCAAGGGCAGCTAAAATACATTTTTAAATAATTATATTGCATGTAAACAACGTCTAATTGTGGAATTCCCGTCTGCTTTCTACGCAAATCCCTCGCCAGGAATACTAACAATAACTTTCAGTCTTGCTGGTAAAGCATTGTAATCGGATTTCTTCTACATTTGATTTATTTTATTATCAATTATCGTCAACTTAAATGCCTAGATATAGCATATTTAGTCTATGCCTAAAACAATCCAAGACAAGAATCCGATGACTTACACCATGTGAGATTCTTTTTAGGACTGTTTCTATTGACAAAAACGAAACGAAACACCATTCATGTATAATTTTGCACACCAGATCAAAATTTAAATTATCGGCCTCCTTAGACGCAGAATCTTCTCTGAGGATACCAAGGTACAACATACTAATGTCATTATTTAACAATAGACAGTAGTTTAAATCCGGGCAGACCCGTCAGGACGAAGTTAATGGAAAGGCAAGGTGGAAAATGAATTGGCGTGAAACTTCGTTCCTTTAGTAATATTTTTAAAATATTTTTCTCTAGCTCACAAACAAAAAACTGAAATTCGCAAAGGCCTGGATATTTCAAAAGACTCAATTAGGTCAGCGTTTGGCACACAAAAAAATCGGATAAAGCAGTTAAGGACAGGACTCGGGCTGCCGGGCCCAGGTAAGGGGAAGCGTAGGCCACAAAGGCTTCCTGTTTGTAGGGGGGGGGGGAGGACAAACACAAAGAAAGATCTGAGAAAGGCCTGAATTTGGTCAAACATTGTCGAAAAGAATGGCAGGAAAGGGGCGATTATTTATATATTTTGTTTTTTAACAAACGTTAGGCCGTTAAGAAAGCAATCAAAAATGGGGCCAGCGAGACCTACTCGTTTATCAAATTTTATGTTATTTTGTGACTTTCTTATGCCGTGTATTCTATTCTCAAAAGTTTACATTTAGAAGCGGATAACCCTCTTCTACTTTAAACTGCTAATCACTGCTGTGAGCAGTAGCTGCTGGCTTTACATGCAGTAGAAGTGACACATGCAGAATCAAAGTTACACTAGCATCATGTTTCTTTCTTACAGTTTTTATATCGTCTTTTTCTTTCCCGAGATAAACGATCAGGCGGTCTCTTTCCACCGAAAAGTAACGGCGAAATTATTTATTCTCTTCAATTTTCAAAGCACTGGAGAAGGGTTAGGCATACCCGGAGAGAAAGGGGACACGCTTACCTGACTGTTCAACAAGGCTTCGGAGTCCCAGGATGTTGGTGACAGAATGGGCGCTCGGCCAGGCTCTGTGGATCCCGACATGTCCCGTAACCCCTGGCACAGGGACCCCCGTAGTACTGCTCATTTTTGCGGCGGCTGATGACATGTGGTTGGGGTAGGAGTACTGGTAAATGGGATTGTAAGACAGCGTCGGTTGCGGAGGAAGCTGTTTGCTGGTCTCGCACTGGCCCGAATGTGAAAGATTGCCGATTTTGTTTCTCAGGATCCTGCTAATGGAACTGACGGAAGGGACATTGTACTTGTCACAAACCGCGTCGGCCAAGAGCCTGTCTCGTATCTCCCAAGCGAAGATGCCCGGGTCTCCTTGCTTGTATTCCCTGATGTATTTCACCACAGTCGGGGTGGTGACCCTGGGCTTGCTTCCCCCGATAGCCCCGGGTAAGATGGAGCCCGTTTCATTGTAACGGGCTAGGATTTTGCTCACGCATCCGTGGGAGACGCGGAGTTGCCTACTGATGTCGCAGGGTCTGATCCCTAGCTGAGCCAGCTCTACAATTCTCAGTCTGATCGCGTTGGGAAGTGGTCTCCCGTTAACGAAAACGCCTCCCAGCTGATTCACCTCCCCGTACGTCTGATCTACGGGAAAGAAAAGCAGAGAGACCATCGTGATAATCTCCCGAATTTAAAACATAACGATACAAGGACAGAAATTGAACAGCTGTCAAAACATCACACTTCCCACAAACTTCTAAAGCCCTGAACATGAAAATGGTCTCCAACAAAAATATATGCGCCGACTAAAAATATGAAGTAATGTTATTTTGGAGAATAGTATTTCTTTATTATCGACTCGCTTGTAGCTATGTTTGGACTTCTGCACTCACCAGGGTACTCCATTGCATTTGCGCCTGGCGCGAAGTACAACTCGACAGATAACAAACTACCTCCTCAATACGTATAACCATCTCTGTGCGATCCAACCCCCAGCTCACTAATGCACTTTTAACATAAGCGCCAGTTTGTCGACACCCAGTTCCCTCCCCAAAAAAAAATATATTATTTTGTTTTTCAACCTTGGAAAATAGCCCCTTTAAGTCTAATCTACCAAAGACGAGTGGCCGAGTGCCGATCGCTGTTTTGATTCTCCGACATAATGCAGGCGCGTAAAGCAATCTTTTATTGTGTTATCAAACTCATGCCATTGAACCATGCAAATAGGAATCGATGCTTACCCATTGTCCAACGAAGCGAGAATCACTCAGCAATCTTTTAAAAAAAACAAACCTCCCCTTGCAATGGCTGAAAATTTGTTTCGGAGAGTTAGGCTGAAGTCTGACGGGTAAATGCAGGGACAGGAACAGAGACCGGTTTCGAAAGCACAGGAGAATTCCTTTCGGGACGCAATCTGGAGGCTTGAGGTGGGAGAACAATAATGAGACGGGGCTGCACGAATAGCACAAGGTGATCTTCATCCGATTAGGGTAAATTTGTAAATCCTAGAGGCTGCAGTTTGTCCAGATCAATTTTACGCGTTTTTCCACGTCAATCTTGATGGTCACGCTGCGAAGTTCTCATTAGTCTTTCGCTGGCTTCCTCCTCTTCCTATTGGCTGCCTTGAAACAGGATTATTAATGTCGCTCAGAGACTTTCCGCCTTTTTGGCAACCTCCTCCAAGTCAGAAGGGCAGCTACTGCTGAAGTCTTGGTTACTACAAACCTCAATAAGATATCATGAAAGTACAAAACCTGTGTTTGCCAATGTCAAAATAGAAGATGTTGCTGCTCCCCCCCCCCAAACTAGTATATTTACTTTTGATAGCACATATTTTGAGAGAATATTTGAAAATTTTTAAGTCACCTTAGTTTTCACGCCCCATGTTCTGTATCCTCCCCACGGCTCCTACATCCATAAAGTTCACGTAGCTCAATCGAAAGTTTCGTCGGAACCTTGAAAACTTCACATTTTATCCTTAAATAAATAAAGAAACTCAGAAGCAATAATTCACGTGGCAGTTTAATTTGCCTGTTCTTGTAATGAAGAATAGGCCGGATGATTCCTTTAGATGTTAGTAAATACAACCTCATGCTTGATTTACTTATTGGCGTTATATGATCTAAAGACCCTTTCTCAATAGGAAAGTAGTTCACTTAATTCATTGTTAAACTATGAATTTCCTGCATTCCCCGCCCCTCCCCCTGCTCGTTGTCCAGCTATCTTATAATATCATTCACAGGTTCTTCTATTTTCGTTTTGCAAAAGATGATTAATAGATATTGACAAGTCAGCATACCAACACAGGGTTTCAAAAAGAATCCAACATGAGAAATGTGCCTATTTAAAATGTCTTTTTTTTAATGAAGTCAATCTTCACGCGTGTTCCTAAGCCACGGGGATGTCATTTCTTCTTATTAGGTGAAAGCATATATGAAGGAAACCCGTGCTATTTTTAATCAAAAGCTGAGATATTAATGAAACAAATTCTGGCGAGAAAATTCGTAGTTGAGGGACGACGTGGAAGATTGGCTGGAATCCCTTGGACATGAGATTCTGCCCCTGACATATCCTCGCGTGTCCGATCACTATCTGTTCAATACCAGCGCCCACATTTATGTAAATATTGTATGAAACAACTAGCCAGGATTATTTCTAACTATCAGAAGTAACTTAATGGTTCCAAAAGGTGTTCTAATTGATACACAACGACAAAATGATACAAACATCGTTGAAGAGATTGGAACAGTAAACAGAACAATCACCATCTTGGTCCTATGTGAATGTAATAATTTAATTACAGTTTATTAAGTCTATAGCAATACAGCATTTTCCATGATAGTGTGTCATTCTTATATTAAGGGTGTTTCTGAGGGTCATATTAACCACTTGAACGGGGAAATTAACATTTTTTTGACACATCGGGAAGACAGTAATCATGGAAATCCCTACCGTCTATCTGCAAATTTCTCTTTCCAATCAAGCGTTGTCAGAAATAATAAATAAAGTGCAATCGAATGTTTCTATTTGAACACCATTTTGAAACGACTACATATTTTAGTCGCAGATATAATATTGCATGAATGCTTGTCTTAAGGCTGGCTTTGGGTGTTTAAGTGATAAGGAATTCGTCAGGAGGGCACAATCTGTGCACCTTATGTCGGCATGGGGGGTATATCGTTAATCTGCTCATCCTTTACACAGTTGAAATAATAATATATTCGTCGTCCCACAGGTCACAAAAAAACTGTCAATGCTCATGAAAGTTGCACTTTATTGCTTCGGGACGTGCCTGGCTTGTTTCTCCCGTTGAGACACACATGCAAGAGATCAGCCCAGGTCAAACTTGCAAACTTGTTTTCTTTCTCTCTCTCTCTCTCTCTGTCTGAGGGAAGTGACCAGATAAATAAAAATAAAACCTGTGGGAAACAAATCTCGGCTGCTATTCAGGTGCTCACACAATACCCGCTGGTATTTGGGATTCTGTGGATCCGAACAACGCTTTGCTAGCAAAAGTTTTATCCTGTCGTGTTCCCAAAGTCCTTCAAATATCAGGCAGTTCTCTCAATACGTCGCGCCTCGGAGCACTAACCCGAAGACCAATGTTGGTTGGGAATCTATAACTTAGCGGCAAAGATTTCAATTAAATAATAGAAAAAGTAGTCGCTATTTCACAATTGCATTAAATGATAGTTAAATCCATCAAAACGTTGCATGCTTTTGCTTGTAAATCTAATTCACTCGAAGACTATAGGGCCATTCAAAAGGGACTGATAATATAATTAACACAAAATATTATATCCTAGTCGGTGGTCTAGAGATAGTGGGCACCGATAAAGAACGGTTGGAAATATTAAATTTATTGGAATCCAATATTGACATCATTCGGGAAGGCTTGGGGTATATGTGGTGCAAATTATGCCGGCAATAAAACTTGTCCACTGCTCTGACGTTGGAATTCAATCAAATGACGAAATGTGTCAGAATTATTGGTATCGGAAACGACTTTCCCCACTCTGTATTGACATTTTTTCCCGCCTGCTTTCCGAAGAAGGGATTGCCATTGAAATGACATGTATTCGCGCATTATTTAACTACTTTGGCTGGCTTATTTATAAAGCACATATAATCTCCGTTTTCTCCGATTATCTCCTTTGATCTCCGTCTATCTGTATTCAAGATTCTTCTATATTTTTATTTTATGAAAAACGTGAGGCTTGTTTGGAGAGTAAAAAAAAAATAAATAAGAGCTCTATTGATGTCCGTGCCTTTGGCTGCTGCTCGTTGCGAGCTGCTTTTATGAAAGCTTTGCATACTTCTCAAGGGAAGGTATGAAAAGCTACCTTATAACGACATAACGATTCCAAACGAGTCGCTACGCAGTTTTGTTAGTCAATATCGAATACGAATAAAAAATTATGTAGGTGCAAGTGTCTTCCGTTAATTCGGTCGAAGCTGTTTTATCGTTCATTGCGACCAAGGCTCTCCCAAATCTGCCGCCTGTATACCTGTATACCAAGTTTTGTGCACTAAGTTGACTTTCAACAGGTTTTAGTGGTGTATCAAGTCCGTACTTCTGTTTCAAGTTTCTGTGGGTTTTATCTAAGTTGCTAAACAAACTCACTGTCCCCGGTTGGACCCAGTGAAATTCCAGGATTTCTTTTTTGTTTTCATGAGTGGTGCTAAGAAACTATCTATATGAAATTCAGTGAAACATCAAAAGACATTTCTGAGCAGTTCATTCGAATTCAAGTTAACGCCCTTGCTAGAGCTGTGGTTACTGAAAAGTGATGAACTAATTCATTAATATATTTGGAACGGATTAGGAAGTGTGAATGACGGACTACTTTCATGGTCAGAGAAACTTCGGGTGCTAGAAATCAGAAATTTAAAAAAAGAAATGCTGGAATCAATCTGCGAGTCGGGTAGCATCTGCGGAGAGAGAAACAGAGTCGAGGTCAGGTGGGGGAGTCGGGTGGCCACGGATTCTGCCTGGCTCACTCAGAGTTTGCGTTCTCCCTCTCCACCTCTTAACGGAGGAGCCGAATGCCAGAATTGGACAACTGGGCTGTTGAAGACACCAGCTGCCAAATGCAATGAGATTGATTGAAATCAGAGGGGGGGGGGAGAGAATGGTAAGTTTGAAACAACGTTGTTCGTACCTCTGTGGAACTTTAGGGGGGACACGTGCCAACATCCCGGTGATGTGGCTGGTGTAATAACAAAGGACAGCTCTTCAAAGTATAATTATAGGATCATGGCGACTTCCCTGTAGGGCACATAATTTAATTCATTCATAATAATTTATTTATTTCATCCCTATTTAAATAACTAATGAGAAGAGCAATCGCCAATAAGACTATCAATTATTTTTCACCCCAGGTGACAAGCCGGGGATGAGCTCCTGTGATCCGCGGTAGACCGTGAGGCGAGGATGTTCCCAGTGTCTCCAGAAACTAGACGACTGACTGGGCAGTTTCTTGGGACGGACAATAGATCAGTTGCACTCCCTTAGTTGTGGAATCTGGGTAAAGAGTATTTATTTTCTAGATGGGCATTCATGAAGCACATCAACGCAATCGACTTGTTTTTCTGGCGTCCCTGTTCCCTGTCAAAGAAGCAGGAATCAGAGTGATGGAGAAAACAGAAGGTTATGAAAGATAGGGACACGAACAAGCGGGAGGAACTAATGAGGAAATCAAAATCCCATTCATTTGTGCACGTAGGAGCTAACCATTGCTTTGCCCACTAACCAAATTCCTTCTGCTAATCAGGAGGTAGGTATGACCCCTCGGAACCCCAAAGCCGATTGCCGGAGCAGTGGTTGTGGGCACAGAGGAGTGGCTCCGCCTGGTGGAGATCCCGAGTATCGTGCCTGATGAGAAGGCATTCCTGCAAAGGATGCGAACGATCGGTGAAGTCTCGAGTCACGCTGCTTGCTCGATAGCGAATCCGCAACCGAGGGGCTTTCTGCAGAAGCCCCGTTTGCTTTACGCTGCTCGTCGTGGAACTGTGCGAACGAAGGACGTAACTGGAAATGAAAGGTGAGCTTTTCTTGTGTGTGGTTGCGCCGATCGATTAAGGAAACATTAATGTGCCGGGAGACAAAGCGAAAAGCAAGCATCTCCAACGAGTTCTCTGCAGGCGTGTTCAGTTCATTCTTTCCCAGAAAAGAACATGTACGTTGAGTTGGTATTATGCATTTCTGTGCGTGTATATGTAATCCTAAATGTTTCTTTATGCATTCTTTATGCAAGCAGACGAAAAAAACAATTAATTAAAAACATTATTAAAGAACAATGATATCAGTATACCAGTTTGACGCGTCGCCTTGTAAACTGCAGAGCTAAAATGTGGTGTTTATAGTTTGTCTATGATGCCAAATGCAATACAAATCAAGTTTTTGAAAACTTGAATCGCAGTAGTATACCTTTGCGTGAGTCATATGGATCGGTATGGACTTGCGGGCTGGGAGAGGGCGGTGGGGGTGGGGGGGAAGACTAGTGTTAAAGTACATTGGGGGGGATATACAAACTCGAACCACTTTGTTTCTGTGGTACAGTGCAGGACCGAGCAGGTGTTAAACTCAGTATAACTTCCTATAGATCACCCTTAATCGTGTCCCCGCTTTCAAACCGCAGACGGCTGGCGGCAGCACCCCGTCTCTCAGCTTAGTCTGCACACATCAATCCATAATAGTATGAAATTATCGGGGGGGGGCGGAATCGTTAAAGACCCATCTAACTTTATCTGCTCAAGTGAAATCCACCACAAAATAATCGCAGCTCCCACTTCGTGTGGAGATGAAGAAAACAAGGAAATAATCGAATTGGGAGTCTAAAGCTGAGAGATTTTTTTTAAAAAAAATAATTAATCGAATGGGGGGGGGGGAGTCCAAATGTAATTTTAATCAAATGTATTTGTCGTTTCTTGATGCTAAAAGTTTCGCATTGCGAATTAGGAATTTGTGCATTCGATGCCATTGCTAATTCTGCATTTTTTTTTTCTAAATATAATTGGTTCCAATTTTATTTTTAAGCTTCTGTGGACCCCGCATTACGCGTTAAAGAAGCAGAGTTTAAGTAACATCACGTTAAACACATAGTTCTGAAGTAAGCTCTTTAAAAAAACTGCCCCCAGACTTTCATTTGTTTTCATTGGCTTTCTTAATGTAGGTCATGTAGAATACAGTATAGGGCAATCGTCCATTACGATGAGTGTATATTGATTAAAAAGAAAGTGAACGATAAGGTTTCGGAATTTTGTTTTGCATTTTATTGTTATTAATAAATTTCCGAAAAGTTATCAATTTACACTCCAGATTCTACAATTTAAAAGACAATCACTTTCATTAAATAGATCCAGAATCGGCGAAAAGACACGTCAGAAAAATGAACAGACAAAATGTTAACAGGGTGCTATTCATTAAAACTTTTGTTTGTCTGTAGACAGAAGAGCCAAGTTGTTTTGTTATTCGCTTTTAAGCACATTAAAACGAGCAATGGAAGTTCACGGCAGGGGGAGTGTGTAGCAAGTTGTTGGCAGAGCTGGGAAATACTGATTTTTTTTCTGCATATATTGGTGGTGTAGCGTGTTAATTTCTATCATTCACTGTGTCAGCTCTGGAAAGTGCCATACAGGTAATGAAAAGAGGGAAATGGAGCATGTGTTTACTGCTGATTAATACACCGCGGGATAGGATTCAGCGCGGGATGAAGCTAAGTACATAAACTGCAGCCGAAGGTGCATTAATCACCCTTGAACCCTCGCTGTTGCATTTTGGTCGCTTATTGTGCTTTTGATTGGCGGGACAAACTGAAGTGGACACGGTTTCTGAAAGCGATTCATGCCCACCAAAAGCTGACTGAAGGCAACGCGCAACAAACCACAATAAATCAATCGGATTATGAAAGGATTTAGAAGTTCGAGTTTTACAGTGAGGTGCGCGGCCTTTCAACATGCTTGGCCGAATTTAATCCACTTGCACCCTACCTCCATCAGTCTGCCAGTTCCGTAAGGCATCGTAAGCAAATCAGAACGAACATGACGATCGTCTCCGGCGCCGTCTGATCGAGATATTACAAGAAATTGGGAGCAATTTCACTCGAACCCACTCTTCGTCCGGATCCGTTCTGCAGCGTCATCTTGACTTTACAATGAAAGTCTTTAGGAAGCTATTTTAAGCGTTTTATTAAAGTAACATTTTACCGATAAACTGACCACATTAGAATGAGGAACAGTTAGTTTTTTGATTGAAAAGCGAAATGCATTTTAAGCAGGACTCTTTCGTTCTAGACTCGTAGAGTAAAACCTAAAAGTACTGATTTAAATTATTTTTTGTATATTTGAGGAAGTTAAATAAGAAGTCGATTTGCAAATAATGTGCTGAAGAGCAAATGATTTTTTTAAAAGTTTATTTCGTTTTATTTCAGGTTTGTGTGTGATGTTAGATATGCCTGTATATGCATATACATCCAATTCGGCATATTAGTTATACGAATGCCATCAGAAGGAGTTACTTGCAATTACTGAGCGACGATCTTTTCACCATGTAGGTGGATGTAGCTACTATGTTCTTCTGACTGATTTGATAACTAGTTCATTCGGGAACATAATTAGATGGGAGTTAAAATATGAACTTTGTACAGGCTTGGGTTAGCTAGATATAGTGCCCGGCTTGGCCAAAGCAGCATATTATTGATAGGAAATGCTACACTAAACACAATGCCACACGGATGAGGGACATTCTTCGAGCCTAGTCACTTCCTTAATCACTGTCAAAACTCTGTAAATAGCGTCTCGCCACTATGACTTGGATAACAGCGTCCCTTTTACTGTGATGGAAGCGAGCTAGCTCATGACATTACGAAAATTCCCTTGTTGCTCGACGATGGCTCGAATTTTAATCTCACGTATGCATCCTAATAACTTCCTTCGGACATGGTTTCAATTTTCCACCCTCCCTCCCTCTCTATATAAAACTCCTTTTTTTTTTATTGAGGTAAAAAAAAAATCCCCGTGCCGCCGGTTTTGATTTACTGTATGGGAGTTTGTGATCTCATTGCCCAGTATGGAAAATATTAGAGTGGGTCCAGATTGCGTGCAATAGGCAGAGCAAGAACAACATGGGGCAAGAATAAAAAATCCCTGTGCAAGACAGCAGAAACGTTACAATAATCTAACTGTATACAACGGATACTCATCCTTTCTA
Source organism: Hemitrygon akajei (assembly GCF_048418815.1). Taxonomy (NCBI): domain Eukaryota; kingdom Metazoa; phylum Chordata; class Chondrichthyes; order Myliobatiformes; family Dasyatidae; genus Hemitrygon; species Hemitrygon akajei. Next base: position 87,452,158 of record NC_133130.1, read on the forward strand.
ACAAATAAATTTCGAACTAAATTTTTCTTCGCCGAATTCGACAGGCTCGCCGTCTTGCTGCGCAGCCATCTGTCTTTATTTTATTTAAGGTTGCCTGTTCTGTTCACGTCCTCGGAGGGATGAACAAAGATTAGAAAGCCGTTTGGAATTAATACAAAACGTAGTCCAGATTCCAGGGAATGTGTATTTCGCCAAAGGAACTAACTGCCAATGAGATACGGTAGGCACGGGGAAAGGAGAAAGGAGTAAGAGGCTTTCAGTCAGTGTATGTGTATCTGGGGAGTGTGGAGTGATGGAGAAGAGGTAGGTGAGAAGTGAAAAAAGAACACAATAGGAACGCACACACAAAAAAATAAAGCATGAATTTAAATCCGAATCAGGTTAATTATCACTGACTCGTGTGAAATTTATTGTTTTGCGGCAGCAGGTATACAATACTTAAAGAAAATCAATAAGGAATATTCAATAAGATTTTTCTTTAAAAATAAGTAGTGTAAAAAAAAAGAGTAAAAAGTGAGGAAGTGTTCATGGGTTCATGGTCCGTTCTGAAACCTGAGGGTGGAGGGGAAGAAGCTGTTCCAAGGAATGTGGCGCAAACAGTAAGCACTTCACGCTTAGTGAATTGATAAGAGAAGAAAATGGGAAGATAGTGGACTGGACAACGTTCCAGACAGCGCAAATGGTACTAAAAGCTATTTTGGCGAGGTTATAGATTAGGCGAACTTGCCCAGCAAATTAGAAATTAAGTAGTCATGTTTTAAATATTAAACGCAGAGGATAAATCACGTGGTGTCGAATTTATTACATCTCACGCTTTAAGCAGGGGTTCCCGACCTGAGGTTCACGAACCCTTTGCTTAATGGAATTGATCCATTGCATTTAAAAAGAAGGTTGGGAACTCCTGCTTTAAAACAAACTAAAGAATAGCAGAAGCTTTGTCAGAAACATTCAATAATTTGTTGGAGAAAATATGTGGTGCTGGGGCTAGTAAATGGTTATATATTTTTAAGGGACATGTGCAAGAAAATGTAGATCAGTTAACAAATTTGACAGCATGAAAAAATGACGAGAAATAGAAAAATATCCAGAAACCAAGAATGAATAGTCATATGATTTTTTTAAATGAAGGATTATTGCTTGACCAATCTCAACGAACCCTTTGCTCAGGCCAGGACAAGCGGCTGATGCAACAATTAGACTTTCGAACGACCTTTACTAAGATTTGCGACAATATACAAAAAACTACAATATTCAGCAAGCAAAACAAAGGTGGACAGCCAGCCGACTTTATGGCAGCGAGCAGAGGGACGGCGAGGGGCTGATACTCAAGAGTGGAATTAGGTAGAAGCTTGGCTACCACAAGCGGCTACTGTTGCTCACGATTTATACTATTTACCGTTTATATTCAAAAGAAAATACTTTTTGAAATTTGGGCAGAGTAGCGGCTGGTCAACACAGAGGAGAGCAGCAACAAATCACAATACAAGCCATGCGATGGACACGACACTGGAAAGCAAATTGCGACACAAATGAAAGCCTGAGTGATTATATTTTGATAAGTTAAAAAAAAAGCGACCGCAAATTACCTGGGAAATTAATTCCAAACGTGTTTTGAAAAATCTCAAAGTATCACAAATCACTACAATTATGGATACCAGGCGTTAAAGCCAGGCAAAGCAAAACAAGCAATAACGCTTACCCCGATTGGATTGCAGTCGGGAAAAAAAAGACAGATTATGAAAAAAAGGTGTAGAATGTTCGCAGCATCTCTTTTGGAGGTGATTTTGCGGATTTGGGTCTAAAAAATAAACTCACTTAATGGGAGGCTAGATGCAAATATCAGGAGGAAAGAATTTGCGCGTTGTGGAGTTAACAGGGCGATGATAAAAAGGCGGTTACATAGACCAAAAATATTTGCAAGCGATGGATGGGGCGAAAAGAATGCCCCGGAATAGTTTGTGTAGTAAATCAGAAAATACAGGAAAACACGCAGACAGCATCTGTGGAAAGAAATCCCATCTTCTTGTTGTGAAGGCAACTGTCCATCCACCACTTTGCTCTTTTATATGTTATCCCCAAAGTCATCAAAGGGATTTTGAAATTTTAGTTGCCACATCGCCTGCCTTTATCCTCTTCTATCTTCACTTCAGATTTGCAGCATACGCACTTTCGTTATTTACAGGACATTTGGCGTGTAGTTCGGCGAATAAAAACTTACTCGGGTAAATTGCCATTTTTCAGTGAGTACAGGACAACAGAAGTAGATCAAAGACTATCGGCAATTTATAGAAAGGTTTGGACGTCCAAAATGTTTTGTAAATGCTTAACACGTGAAAAAAAACTTTTTAAAGTAATTTTCATTTACTGCCATTCATGTATCTAACAGTAAAATTACAAAATTACAATTTGACATCTCAACATCCCCCCTACTCTCTCTCTTTCACACACACACACACACACACACACACACTTTGTGATTATGCAACACTGTTTCAGAATTGGCTTACAACTGTGCGGCTCATGAGTGCTTGTCATAATGTTTAATGCGATCTAAAGCGGTAGCTGATCGTTGCGTCGCACGCTGGAAGGAGCAAACGGCGGTGTGGGAGCTACTTAATCAAACAAGCCAACTCGAAGCTTTGCCTCTCATACGAGTTACTATTTCCTTTTTGTACATTTTCAAGGCGTGGCAACATGAATCTGAGACGAGATCGCTTTAAGGACTTTGTTTAACTTCAGCGAAGTGCACAAAAAATGCAAATACTTCAAGTCCGAAATTAAAAGCAAAACGTGTTGGAAGTACTCAGTTAGCCAGGCAGCATCTGCAGAGTGCAAAGCATGAAAGATTTAAAAATGTTTTTAAAAAGGACCTTGGGATGTTTATGCGGTATGCAAATTCATTGACATGAAATTTACCCCTTTCTGTTTTCACTGTTGCTACCTGACTAGCGTATTTCCAGCATTGTAATTCGTGATTACATGTTGCCAGCCAATGAACAACACAACTCAGAAGCAGTCAGATAACAAATCCTACCTGTTTGTTTCCTGTTGTGGTTTGGCATTCAAAGGATAAGTGCTCTGCCCAGTTTGGACTTAAATGAACCATATGGCATAAATGTGGCACAGTTTGGGCATTGGGTCTCCCAGCTCCTGGATTCTGCCAGGTTCACTTGAGCAAAGTTATGAGCAGTGGCTGTGAAAACTTTTATTGATGCAATGGGGTGGGGTGTGGTAGTAAACAATACATTTATGACCAAGAATTTCCCAATATCAAAATAGAATTCTGAAAAAGGTGGCTTATATTCATCCAATTTAACTGAATCCCAGCTGGTAAAACTGTCCATGTATATATGTATATGTTATATGGTATCATTACAAGATACCTTATATAAAAAGCTTGTGTTTTTGCTTGTTTCTGGTGTTTTGTAATATACTAACAATTAAAGTAAGTAACGCCCTGTAGTAATTTTCAGCTCAATTTTTTTAAATGTAAATGTAATGACTTGGTTTAGGATGCTAGCATGTCTTCACATCCCACTGCAAAAGTGATTGTGCTTCAATGGGATTTCATTACTTAGTGGCACAGTGGTGCTGCTTGTAGATCTATTGGCTCACAGTGCCAGAGACCTGGGCTCAATCCTAAATTCAGGTGCTTCCTCTGTGGAGTTTCCATGCTCTCCCTGTGACCACGTGGGTCCCCCCCCCCTCCCCAGGTGCTCTGGATTCCACCCACATCCCAAAGATGTGTGGGTTGTTCAGCTATATATTGCCCCTATGGCATCTCAGTGGACTTAATGGGCATGTGGGAAGATACTTTGAAGAAAGAGATTAAAGTAAGATTCAGGCAAGTGGGTGGTTGATGCTCGATGCTGACACATGGTCTGAAGAGCCTGTTTCCACGTCGTTTCTTTCTGGCTCTCTACTCTGGAATAACCCATTATTCCACATAAAAACAAACCTTTCTTTTTAGCTTATTACTTGCCTCTTTATCTCTCGCTCTCTCTAGTTTGATGCTCTCTTTGCAGACACGAGCTCAGGGATATCTCAAAATATAATACCAGGCTTCCAGTTGTTGTTCAGGTTATTATCAAGTGCAGATGAATGGCAGTAAATAGATTCGCTGTCTACTTTTCCTGTCAAAACAGTGACATTAAAGAGGACCTATAGAGTGTATTCCCTTATGGTCATCATCCCTACTGGAGCATAGACTGCCGACAGCAGCTTGCCAGGGTCCTCTGTCCTGGGCCAGTCTTTCAATTTGTCCACAGGTGTAGCCCATCTTTGAAGGTTCTTCCTTCTCCGGAAATGAGATCATTAGAGTTTCTGTAGCACTTGGTTTTACAGGTTGGGGTTGCTTGCCCCATGCCCAGCCCTCCTTGTTTCGCAGCCGGACCTGGGACCATCCATGGTGGAGTTCCTGTAGTGTATGGCAACATTATAATCATGGCATCAGTCTACTGAGCAATGAAAGCTATCTGTTCATATTTACTTTATGCTGAAAAGTAACACCTCTCCATCATGCATGGCGAATTGCTCATGAATTGCAGTGCTTGAAGTCACCAAAGCATTACCGAGACATCCTGTGGAGGAGAAAGGGCAAATTGGTGTCAGTTGTTGCAATGAAAGTATATTTTAAACTGGGGTCATTTCCTTTTCATTTTGAATGAATGGCAGAGGACAAATAATAGTTTTGTGCAAGTACCAAAGCAAAGAATTAAGGGAAGATGCTTCCAATGATAATTTTAATCTTAAGGCTACTACTTTACTATTGATTCTCTGAGACAATTCCATAACTTAAATACTGCTGCTTAGTTTTTTTGCTCAGCATTATTTTGAGCAATTATGCTCCAACTTCTATGTTACTGCAAAGAAGTGTGGGCTTAATGATCTGAATTACAAGCTCAATAAAATGATAGATGTAGGACCATAGTCATCAACTCATCCTGAGAATATTATGCTTTTAAAAATACTTTTATATATAGCAATTACAGAGGAGGCAGGGGAAAAGATCTGAAGGCAAATGAAGGCTGTGAAGAAACACTGGCGGGTAGGGGAGAAAAGGGAAGCAGTAAAGACTATCAATAAACACATCAGAAATAAAATAGAGTTTGAAGTGTGGGACAAAGCACAGAGATGAAAAAAGGAAAATTTGAAATGGAAGATGAAGGAATACCAAAGGTTGTAAATTAATATTTTGCCTTCCATAGAAGAGTGTGACAGTTGAAATGAGAGGATACAGGAGAAACTATTGGATGAATTAACCAGGTAACTATCAATAGGAATGTAAACAATTAAAGAAACTGGTGGGAAATAAAGTTAAAAGATAGAGATTTCTGTGAGCATACAAGATAATTTTCCCTATTTTTTTTAATCAACAAACGCAACTAATAATAGGTGCTCCAGTACTTATCATACTGCTATTTGTGGATCATTGCCAAATGCAAACTGCTGCCTAGTTTTCTGCCTGTTGAAAGTGACTACATTTCTCTAAACTAATTCATTAGTTGTAAAGCAGCTTGGGATGTAATGAGGATACAAAGGTGATAGATGAAGTTACATTTTCTTCTCCATTCAAGCCAAAATCCTACAGGAAATTGCTGAGGAAATACCAGACACTATTTCAAAATGCTTTGGATGTGAAAGTTGGGCTTTAAGACTATATGGTTGTTGAAATGGAGAAAGAGATAAAAATTTGCATTTAATCAGTCGCTTACAGGCTACCAGAGGCAATTATGCAGAATGTAATTCACCTTCAAAGACATTGTTCTTAAATAACAGTCAGGAGAGATCTGTGATCTTCATGATCAGTCTGGCATATTAAATAAAGTTATCTAAGGAAGGGATATAGAGCAGTGGAAAGAATATATTTGAGTCTTCGAGATTTGCTTTAGAAAGGCATTAGCTGGTTTATCCCTTTTAAAATGCTATGGAAAATTATTGGTGGAACAGCAGTAGCTCATTAGCTATGCATGTTGAGCTAGAAGACTGGAGAATTGCTTCAGTTAACAAACTTTGTGAAATGCAAACTCAATATTTGAGCTAATTTGGTTAGCAAATTTATTAGGGGGCAAAATAGAAAATAATAATTAAGTCTGTTATTAATTACATTCACTAAGGGACAGTAGGGAAAACTATCTTACATGCTCTCAAAAATACCTACTGTTTAACTTTATTTTCCACCAGCTTTTTTTAAACTTTTACATTCCTATTGATAGTTTTTTCTGTATAATTTTTCCAAGTGCTTTTTTTGCATCCTCTCATTTTAACAGCCACCAACTGCAGGCAATATCTTTCCTTACAATAGTTCAACATAATCAAGATTTGTGTCTAAGGTAGTAGCATTAAAATGTGCAATTTTGACTCATGACAGAGTATATAAGCATGACAAAGATATTAATTGGTTTTATGGGAGCATCAATAGATTAATAGGGTTGGATGCATAAAGTTCCTGTGGTGTATCTATTAATTTATTTGGGATTATGAATAAGAACATATTAATCAGACAGTATTTTCTAATAGGAAGGTCACTTGAATACTTTAATAGGAACCTCCTCTCTCACGACGACAATCAGCAGCTTTATCGTCACTGTTACCTATGGCAGCCTTTTACTTTAGCTACTCAGCTAAGTATATTTATATTACCCCGCTGCTGTAGTGGGATTCAGACTTGTGTCTCTGGATTAATGGTCCGGTTCTCTGGATTCCAACCCAGTAATTTAACCATTTTATTATCATATTTAACTTGCAGGTGGACATGTCATTGTAAAACAGAAAGAGGTGAAAAAATAGAGGTCATGATTTGAAAAATAAAGATTAAACCAGCATAGAAAATGACAGCAAGGAAATTGGGCAATGTGTGAAATGAATACAGAAGCAGGCCTCACCGCCCAAGAGGCAATGCCAACTTAAGATTTCTATCTAGCTAGACCTTTTACTTTGGTTTGGCACATATCCCTTAAAACCTTCCCCATCGTGTACCTGTCAAAGTTCCTCTCAAATGTATCTGCCCCATCCGCTTCCTCTGCCAGCTCATTCCATGTACTGACAACTCTCTGAGTGAAAATGTTGCTCCTCAGGTTATCATTAACTCTTTTCCCTCTCATCTTAAACCCATGTTCTCTGGCCCCTGATTCCACAACAGGAAAAAGACCATACATGTTGATCCTCGTGACTTTATACATCTCTACAAATCACTCCTCGTTCTCCTACACACCAATGAAAAGAGTAAGAACTGGCTCAGCCTTTCGCCACAACTTAGTCCCTTGAGTCCTGGCATCATCCTGGTAACTCTGAACATCCTGGACATCTTTCTTCCAGCAGAGGACGCAAGACTGAACACAATATTCCAAAGCAGCCTCACCAACATCTTTTACAACTGCAAGAGAACTACTAGTGGCATGAGTGGCCCGGAAGCCAAGAATGTTCTCCTCAAGATGAATATTCAGCAGAAAGGGTCTTGGCCCGAAACGCCGGCTGTACTTTTTCCCCCATTGATGCTGCCTATCATCAACTGTTTATTCCTCTCCGTAGATACCATTTGGCCTGCTGAATTCCTCCAGCATTTTGTGTGTGTTGTTCAAGATGAGAAGTGGGTGAAGGTAGCAATGTGGAACTGTCCTTTGAAAGTAATACACCTAAAACACTGGAGGAACTCAGTAGGCCAAGCAGCATCTATAGAGAGGAAGAAACAGTTGATGTTTTGGGCCAAGACCCTTCATCAGGAGGGTGCTGATGAAGGGTTTCTGCCCAAAACATTGACTGTGTATTCCTCCCCATAGATGCTGTTTGACCTGCTGAGTCCCTCCTGCATTATGTGTGTATTACTGTGGACATCCAGCATCATCATAATCTCTAGAGTCTGTCTTTTGAAAGCTACAATTTATATTCAGAGACTAATATTTACAGCGTACTTGCAAAACTAATTTATTGTACTTTAGACTGCTGGCTAAGCCCAGGCAAATCCTACCTGCCAATTGTGGCTCAAGCATTTATTTATTTATTTATTTTGCCTCTGGCAATGTTAGCATTTATTGCCCATCCCTAATTTCCACAGAACTGAGGAGGTGCCTAAAAAGTGATCATAATATATGTCTAGAGTTATATGTACTCCAGACAGAGTAGAAACAACAGTTTTCTTTCACCAAAAGGCATTCATAAACCATATGGTGTTTTAATGAGTATCTAGTAGTTTCATGTTTATCATTAAAGAGACTACTTTCTTTATAGAGTCACATATTTATTTAATTACTTGAATTTAAAAATTCCCCAGTTCCATGATAGGATTTGAACTCATGCCTCTTGATCAATGGTCTTTGACTGCAAATCCTTCAGTTACTTGGTTTGAATGAGCAACAAGTTCTTAAAAGTTAATCTTGCATTTACTATACTTCACAGAAAAAATGAAGACTTAATTTATGAAAGTCTTTTACCCGCAGGAATGCATTGTGAGATCAATATTATTACCAGATGTATTTTTAGAACACTTTTTGTGATTTTTGACACATTGGACTGATAGTTCAGTCTCCAAACTTGTTTGCCATCGAGTTGTGAGAAATTCCTATCAGCCTGGGGCAAGTAGTTCTGCAGATAGTTGTCTCATGCACTATTACACTGAAAATTAAACCAGTATTAGTAAACTGAATCAATCATCAGTAGCTGTTTTTTGTATCATTAACCTAAACAGTTACAATTAATACAAATCATAGTTCACATTGAAGTTGTAATTGTGCTCACCCTGTCATCCCGGTTTCTTCAATGCTCTTTTTCCTTTAATTGGCTGTTTTAACTTCTTTTTCCCAACCAGCCCTACATTTTCTACCTTAAGGGAAGAAAAAGGATCATAGAGTCATAGGAAAATACAGCACAAAAACAGGCTCTTCGGCCCACTGAGTCTATTCTAACCATCAGTCAATCATTCTTACATAAATCCTGTCCCAATGTATTTTATTCTCCTCACTATCCCATCAGCTCCAACCTCTTCTCTACTCTCCAGATTCAACCATTCATCTACACACTAAGGTCAACTTAAAGTGGTCAGTTAACCTGCCAACCTGTACATCTGTTGGATATGAGAGAAAACCAGAGTACACAGAAGGAAAACCATCCAATCACAGGAGAAACACTCAAACCCCAAATAGGGACTGTTGAAGGGCAAATTGATCCCAGGTCACTGAAACAGCAAGCTCAGTTCTACTGAGCAGGAAATACTGAAAAGAAACAGTGAGTAGAAACAGAGTATTTCGCAGAAACAAAACAGGTGAGGAATTTGGAAGTACAACCCAATCCACATTCAAATAGGTAGGAATTATGTTGAATAACTTGTGCTTTCTTAATAACTTCCACACCTCAGAATGTCAGGTTGGCAAAAAAATTCCTCCTTCAGCAGAGTACAACCAACTGAAAGCCAAAGATTTTACATAATGTTTTATGCAGAAGAGGGGGAAACAAAGGCAATTGTCATTCTACTAATGTTTGTAGAGATTTCAGAGGAACTTTCAAAACACCATTGAAGTCAATAATGACTAATTTTTAGGTTTGGAGGAGAAATGTCAGGGTGTGGAACTAAATAAGATAACACCTTCAAAGACAGGCTTAATGAACGTCTTCTGTGTGTAACCTGCTGTGCCATTTACAGCCAATAAATTATTTTTGACGGCAGCTTGCTTTGGAGCAAGTTTGCAAACTTCTGTGATCAGACTGAGGTTATTCACCAGCTATTCCATGCCCTGAGGTATTAATATGTGTAGATAAAGAGTCACAGAAAATTTCTCTGCCCATCTTCAAAAGTCCCATGTGATATGTATTATACCCTCCGATTTAAATCCACTCAAGCAAACAAATATGGTCTTGGTTTAACTTACAGTAAGAAAAGCTGCATCTTCAGCAACACACTCCTCAACAATATCAGATCAAAGCATCATCCTCAAATGTCTCTGCATATGCCTTTATCACCCTAACTCAGAACAGCTCACAAATTACAGCACAAGGGAAGGGTCATTTAAGTTATCAAGTGCAATCCCTATCACTAACCCATTTGACCCATAATGAAAAAAATGCACCACTTTCTCCATGTTCCTAAAAGCCAAATCAACAACTCTCCAGAATATTACATGGTTCCCGCTATAACATGGGATCCATGTAATATTCTGGAGAGTTGTTGATTTGGCTTTTAGGAACAGGGAGAAAATTGTGCATTTTCGTCAGGCATAATCAACACATTCCTTGCTGCGTGGGAAGAGGCAATTTAGCTCATCAGGTCTAGACTACCTAACTGGTCAATCCAGCCAGGCCAGTCCAGAATGAAGGTCCTTGACCCGAAATGTTAACTGCTCATTTCTCTCCATAGATGCCTGACTCGTTGAATTTGTCCAGCGCTTTGGGTATTGCCCCAAATCCTTGCCCTCTCCCCACAGCTTGGCACTTTTTATTCCCTTTCAAATACTTCCTAGATTTCTTCCATACGAGCTGTCAAATCTATCTCCTCCACCATCTCCGTCCGGCAATGTAATCCATACCCTAACAAGTTAATGTATCAAACAGATTTTTGTCATGGTAAATCTGGTTATTTTAAAATTCACCTTCATTCTGTATTCCTCAGTTCTTGATCCATCAATGAATATAGTTTGTATCTACACTGTCTTTGCCCTTTATAACTTTAATTACCGCAATTAGATCCCCTCACTCTCTCCTCTGTTCTGAGGACACCAACATCAACTTCTCCATTCCTTCTACATCACTCCCTCATCCCTGGAGTCATTTTGCTGAATCTCTTCTGCAATCCCTCTAAAACCTCTATCTTCTTCCTAAGACCTGCCATCTCAAACTGGACACAACAATCTAATTATGGTCAAACTTGTATTTATGAGGTGGTGTGCCTTGACAGTACATATTTAGGAATCACAGAATCCCTTGTCATTTTTAATCTCAACCACCTTTAATGAACTATGCACATGTAGCCGTGCACCTCTGCTTTACTGCCCCTTTTAAAATTGTACCCAATTAGTTAGACATCCTTCAACTTTCTCTCCAATCAAAATGCAATACCTCACATTTCTCTGTATTTCATCTGCACCTATTGCCTCATTATGCCTGCCCATAATATCTCCTTGAAGTCTATCACTATTCTTCTCGTGGTTCATTATGCCTTCAAGTGTTATGTCATCAGATTTGAAAATTGTATCCAATACACCTGAGTCCCACTTATTAACATATATTAAGGAAAGCATTAGTCTTAGCATCAATCCCAGCATGACTCCAGAAAGTCCCTTAAACAGCCTTTGTTTCCTATTACTTAGACAATTTTCATCCAATGCCCTCTGGAAGTCCAGATACATACCACTTCCTCATTGACCGTCTGTTACTCCAACAAACTTGCCCTGTCAAGATTTTTGGACATGGCTTACCTTTCACAAATCCATGTCAACTTTAATATCTGCCCAATTGACTTCTATTATGTCTGATTACTGTAACTTACCCTGCACCCCCGCCCCACAAACAGCCCAACAAAGATTTGTTTTTAATTGGTTTATTGCTATCATCTTTTATTTTGAATAAACATGCAACATTTCCAATGCTCCTTCCCTCAATTACTTATATCTGAATTCTTATCATTATTGGGCCATTCTTAAAGTTGATCTTTGGCAATTTATTGTAGTGGGTTATTTGGGAAGAATATGTCATCTGGTTTTACTTCAGGAGCGTTTGAAAATGTGGAGAATTTTTCTTCCTTCAGCTTTGGTTGAGGTTTGCTATTTCCAGTAAATCCCCTTATCTAACCCCAAAGCTTATTACCTGCTCGTGACCATCAAATTCAGACCCTTTGAAACTAAAACAAAAATTGAAATTCCGGTCTTTCTTGTTTTACAATCATGCTGAATTTGCTCTGTCAACTTTTACACCTAACTATATGGACAGTGATCAATTTATCATATTGGATAGGAGAAAAATTATTAATGCTGTTTGGTTTGAGTTTGATGGTTTGCTTATAGGCAAATATGCTTTTGTATTCAAATATTCATGAATCTAACTTTGTAGTTTTCATATCTGACAAGCTCATTGAAATTCAAAAAATTCAAAGTTCAAAGTAAATTGAATATCAAAGAATGCATACAGTTTGTCACCATGCTGTATACTACCCTGCAGTTCATTTTCTTGCAGGTATTCATAGTAAAACAGAGAAATACAATAGCATCAGTGAAAAACTACATACAAAGGCTGACAAGCAACTAATGTGCAAAAGATGACAAACTGTGCGAATACAAAATAATAATAATAATAATAATAATAATAATAAATAGAAAACACAAGTTGTAGAAACCTTGAAAGTGAGCCCATAGGTTGTGGAATCAGTTCAGTGAGTGAAGTTACCCATGCCTGATGGCTGAAGGGCAATAACTATTACGGAACATGGTGGTGTGGGACACAAGGATCCTGTCACCTCATTTCAGATGGCAGCAGTTTGAGGAGAGCATGGCATGAATGGTGGGAGACCATAAGTGGTGGATGCTGCTAGGTGTGTCATTACAGTAGCTGCAGTTCTATAGCACCACATAACTTTGTATGTTAGGGCCTTCTTCAAAAAATATCAATTAATAACAAGCATTTGCTATAAAAAAGGCCATGGCCATTTTTATTTACTGAATTAAACAAGGACAATTGTGGAATCTGAAAAGATTGCTTGGTTTAAAAATAAATTAACATTGCTTTCTAAGAGCAAGTTATTAAGATATTACTTTGTGATGCAATTACTTCCAGTTTAGAAGTACACAGTTAACACACTTGATAAGATATCCTGATCTGAGCAAATGTTTCATTATTGTAATGTCTCTACCATCCTGACCAATACACAAACTCTAACATCTTCGCGGACATCTTTAATACTTCACGCATCCACGTTTCAAATCAGCCACCATCATCCCTGTAACAAAAAACTCTACACTTTCAGAACTGAACAACGACCACACAGTGGCACTGGCCCCAATCATCATAAAGTGCTTGAGTGGCGAGTAATGGCACACATCAAAAGCTCCATTCCTGCCACATTGGACACTCACCAATATGCTTACCAACTGAACTGCTCTAGGACAGATGCCGCGGCACTTGTCATGAACCTGGCCCTGTCACACCTAGAAAACAAGGACACTTATGTCAGAATGCTGTTTTTGGATTTCATTTTGGCATTCAATACCATTGCCCCCCAGGCCTTGGTGAACAGACATCTTCCACTCGATCTAAATACACCACTGTGCAACGTGATGTTGGATGCTGTGATTGAATGAATAGACATCAAACACTCTCTCCCCATCATCCACAACACGGTTGTCCCCCCCAGGGCTGTGTACTGAGCCCATTGCTGTACACTCTGCGCACAAGTGACTACCCACCCAAACAATCACATTGTCAAGTTCACAGATGACACGATTGGTGGGGCTCAGCAACAACAACAATGAGACAGCCTGAAGAGAAGAGGTGGAAGAACGAGGTTTGGTGCCAAGCAAATAACTGGTTCCCTGAGATGATTATCAATTTCAGGAGAATTCACACTACTCACACCCTTTTTTACAACGGTGGAAACAATGTTCCCTCTAACGTGTGCACACACACGTCTTGTGCTACTAGCGCACAAAGGAATTTAAACTGGCCACTAAAGGTTGTCACCATCTACCTCACTGGCACTTTAAGTAAATTTCACAGTCGTACACAATCACATTTCCTTTTCCAGTGTCTGATGTGGGCGATGATGTCAATGTGGAAACTGCAATGATTTGCCTGCAGATTTTAGAACTGGCTTATTATATACTGTTTTTATTAAAGAAATTATTGAATCAATAATTCAGAGTGCACTTGTCACTGGGCAAAAAAATTGCGCAGCACAAGATTTTTGCACACATTGGTCATGACAAGCTAGAGGGAACACTGAGTGGAAACTGCAAGCAGTTTCAGACTCCCTCGAGTGCACATCAAACACAAACATTCATAGTCCCAGAACACATCGTACACAGTCAAGAAAGCTCACCAATGCCTTCACTTTCTGAGGAGGTTGTGAAAGCTGGACTTTGCACATCTGTACGCAGGTCATTCTTCAGATGCACAGTTGAGAGCATTCTGGCAAGCTGTATCACTGCTTAGAATGGAAACGGCACTGTGCAGCAGGGGAGGCTCTACAACAGGTTGTCAAAACAACCCAATACATCACCGACTCCAGCTTACCTACTACCAAGGACATATATACAGGAAGGTGACAGAAAAGAGCCAGTAACATCATGAAGAATTCCACCCCACCCTCCTCATTGACTTTCTGTCCCAATCCCATCGGGCAGCAGGCGACATAGCATCCATGTGCCAGGACCACCAGACTCAAAAACTGTTACTTTCACCAAGCAATAAGGCTGATCTACATTTCAACCACTACTTTTTATTTCTTGTCAGTCACCTTATCTACAGCTTAGTGTCACTTTATGGACATACAATCAATGTATATAAGCTATCTTATCAATTTATATTTATTGTGTTTTTATTATTAAAAAACAGAAAAACTGCAGCACAATACAGACCCTTTGGCCCACAACGCCGTGCTGAACATGTACTTACTTTAGAAATTACCTAGAGTTACTCATAGCCCTCTATTTTTCTAAGCTCCATGTACCTCTCCAGGAGTCTCTTAAAAGTCCCTATTGTATCCGCCTGCACCACAATTACCAGCATCCCATTACACACACTCACCACTCTCTACATAAAAAACTTACCCTTGACATCCCCTCTGTACCTACTTCCAAGCACCTTAAAACTGTGCCCTCTCCTGCTAGCCATTTCAGCCCTGGGAAAAGCCTCTGACTATCCACACAATCAATGCCTCCCATCATCTTATACACCTCTATCAGGTCACCTCTTACCCTCCGTCACTCCAAGGAGAAAAGGCATGCTCCTCAATCCAGGCAATGTCCTTGTAAATCTCCTCTGCACCCTTCCTATGGCTTCCACATCCTTCCTGTAGTGAGGTGACCAGAACTGAGCACAATACTCCAAGAGGGGTCTGACCAGAGTCCTATATAGCTGCAACCTAACCTCTCGGCTCTTGAACTCAATCCCATGGTTACTGAAGGCCAATGCACTATGTGCCCTATTAACCACACAGTCTACCTGCGCAGCAGCTTTGAGTATCCCTCTGATCCCCCACACTGCCAAGAGTCTTACCATTAATACTACATTCTGCCATCATATTTGACCTACCAAAATGAACCACTTCACATTTATCTGGGTTGAACTCCATCTGCCACTTCTCAACCCAGTTTGGATCCTATCAATGTCCCACTGTAACATCTGGCAGCCCTCCACACTATCCACAACACCTCCAACCTTTGTGTCATCAGCAAATTTACTAACCCATCCTGCCACTACTTCATCCAGCTCATTTACAAAAATCACAAAGAGAAGAGGTCACAGAACAGATCTCTGAGGCACACCACTGGTCACCGACCTCCATGCAGAATATGACCCATCTACAACCACTCTTTGCTTTCTGTGGGCAAGCCAATTCTGGATCCACAAAGCAAGGTCCCCTTAGATCCCATGCCTCCTTACTTTCTCAATAAGCCTTGCATGGGGTACCTTATCAAATGCCTTGCTGACATCCATATGCACTACCTCTGCTGCTCTACCTTCATCAATGTGTTTACTCACATCCTCAAAAAATTCTATCAGGTTTGTAAGGCATGACCTTCCCTTGACAAAGCCATGCTGACTATTCCTAATCATATTAGGCCTCTCCAGATATTCATAAATCCTGCCTCTCAGGATCTTCTCAGTCAGCTTACCAACCACTGAAGTAAGACTCACTGGTCCATAATTTCCTGGGCTATCTCTACTCCCTTTCTTGAATAAAGGAACAAGATCCACTACCCTCCAATCATCCAGAACCTCTCCCGTCCCAATTAATGATGCAAAGATCATTGCCAGAGGCTCAGAAATCTCCTCCCTTGCCTCCCACGGTAGCCTGGGGTATATCTTGTCTGGTCCCAGTGACTTATCCAACTTGATTCTTTCCAAAAGCTCCAGCACATCCTCTTTCTTAATATCTATATGCTCAAGCTTTTCAGTCCATTGTAAGTCATCCCTACAATCGCCAAGGTCCTTTTCCATAGTGAATACTGAAGCAAAGTATTCATTAAGTACCTCCGGTATCTCCTCCAGTTCCATACACACTTTTCCACTATCGCACTTGATTAGTCCTCTTCTCTCACACCTTATCCTCTTGCTCTTCACATACTTGTAGAATGCCTTGGGGTTTTCTTTAATCTTGCTCGCCAAGGCCTTCTCATGGCCTCTTCGGGCTCTCCTAATTTCATTCTTAAACTCCTTCCTGCTAGCTTTATAATTTTCTAGGTCTCTATCATTTCCTAGTTTTTGGAACTTTTTGTAAGTTTTTCTTCTCTTCATTACTAGATTTTCAACAGCCTTTGTATACCATATTCTCTTGTACCCTACCATCCTTTCCCTGTCTCATTGCAATGTACCTATGCAGAACACCACACAAATATCCCCTGAACATTTGCCACATTTCTGCCGTACATTTCCCTGAGAACATCTGTTCCCAATCTATGCTTCCAAGTTCCTGCCTGATAGCCTCATATTTCCCCTTACTCCAGTTAAACACTTTCCTAACTTGTCTGTTGATATCCCTCTGTAATGCTATGGTAAAAGAGATAGAATTGTGATCACTATCTCCAAAATGCTCTCCCATTGAGAGATCTGACACCTGACCAGGTTCATTTCCCAATACCAAATGAAGTACAGCCTCTCCTCTTGTAGACATATCTACATATTGTGTCAAGAAACCTTCCTGAACACACCTAACAAACTCCACCTCACCTAAACCCACCACTCCAGGGAGATGCCATTTGATATTTGGGAACTTAAAATCTCCCACCACGACAACCCTGTTATTATTACACCTCTCCAGAATCTGTCTCTGTATCTGATCCTTGATGTCCCTGTTACTATTGGGTGGTCTATTAAAAACACCCGGCAGATTTATTAACCCCTTCCTGTTCCTAACTTCCACCCACAGGAACTCAGTAGACAATCCCTCCATGACTTCCTACTTTGCCACAGCTGTGACACTATCTCTGATCAGCAGTGCCACACACCAACCTCTTTTGCCTCTCTCCCTGTCTTTTCTGAAACATATAAAACCTAGCACTCTTAAGTAGCCATCCCTGCCCCTGAGCTATCCAGGTGTCTGTAATGGCCACAACATCATATCTCCATTAAAATAGACATCTCAAACCATCAGTCTGAGTGTATCCCTTCTCTATTAACTGCCTGTCCTCCCTCTTAAACTGTCAAAAAGCTTTCTCAATCTGTGGGCCAACCAGCCCTTCCTCCATCTCTTCAGTTCTGTTCCAATCCCCCCAGCAATTCTAGGTTAAACTCTTCCCAATAGCCTTAGCAAACCTCCCTGCCAGGATACTGGTCCCCCTTAGATTCAAGTGCAACCAATCCTTTTTGTACAGGTCACACCTGCCCCAAAAGATGTCCCAATGACCCAGAAATCTGAATCCTTGGCCCCTGCTCCAATCCCTCAGCCACAAATTTATCCTCCACCTCACTCTATCCCTATACTCACTGTCGCATGGCACAGGCAATAATCCCAAGTTTGCTGCCTTTGAGGTCCTGCTTCTCAACTTCCTTCCTAACTCCCTGTAGTCTGTTTTCAGGACCTCCTCCCTTTTCCTACCTATGTTGTTGGTACCAATATTTGATACCACAATTATTGTGTTCTTTTTCATTTGTGGTTTGTTGTACTGTATCAAATCTGGAGTAAAAATTATTTTGTTCCCCTTTACACTGTGTTCAGAAAATGACATCAAACAATCTCGAATCTCAGAAAAAGGTATCACATTGAGAAAAATATATTTGAGAGGATGCCAAGAGGGAAAAAAATATCTTTGTGAGAATTCCTTCTGATCTACAAAGAGTGGTATTCTATAACTTCTGAAGTTGTTCTTACCTGCTGTGTTGGTCTCAGCTGCCATGTCCCAGCTTTTCTGATAGTGCACTATAAATCGCAGCAGCAGGAGTGGAAGTGAAAAGCACTTTCAACACTGCAGCCCAATGTACCTGGCCTTAAAATAAGACAGAGAAATAAACAATTCTAAGTTATTCACATGGTGCAATTTATCTACATAGGTGAAAACAAATAATTTTGGTTAGCCATCTCCATCTAACCTCCCTTTGACACAGAACTCCAATACTCAAGTGTTATCATGCAAATTACCCAGAATGGCAGCAGGGGACACAGTTGACTTAGAGTATATCATAAAAGTTGACTTAGAGTATATCATAAAAGTAGCCTGCCAAGCTATTTCTCTCTTTGTTTGCCCAGCTAATTCTAAGTAAAATGAAGCCATCTGACAGTGAATTTTTTTCATTACTTAACTATTTATGTGGGAGACTTATTTAATAATATTTAAGTGGTAACTCTTATTTAACCCTGCATTATTCAAAACAAGTGAGAAAAGTTGCTCTGCAGTAGATCCATTTTAATACATAAAATGATGGGAATTTTCTCAGTGGTTCCTGCAAGATTTTAAATACATTTTTTAATCAATTGAACTTAACCAAACTAATCAAATTGGGCTGTATGGAACTGCAGTGATATTAATTGAACTGAATTGAATTAAATTAAATTAAACTGAATGAGGAGAATAGGATGGATTTCCTCTTAAGACTGATAATAAAAAGCAATCAAAACAATATGCCTTTGGTTATCTTGTTGCAGGACAAATTCAATTTTCTCACATGGCATATATTTGAGATATCACATATTAAGGCAATAGAAAATATCAGTGACTAATCTGTACACTCTGAAGCTCTACGTGCTGACAATGTTCTAATTATTCCCAGTCTCAACAAGATTAAATGTCTCTTCTAAAGGTACCATTCAATCAAAAAATAAATCCAACAAAGGTCAGAAATAAGCATCCAGTCTGGTCTGTGGGAAGAAGAGCAGCTAACATTTTGTGTCATCAGGAAAAGCAGTGATCTGCAACTTTGCCTCTGTTTCTCTCCACAAATGTTGCCTGACCGGATGAGTAAATCTAGCATTCTCTGCTTTCAGATTAAAGTTCTACCAAATGAATTACTATATGATCAAATTGCACAAGAGTTTCAAATCATACATATGGTACACCTCAATATGAATGTATGTTTTCAGGAATTGGATAATAAAAGGAAAATTAGTATTGTGCTCCAAAATATTTAATCTGGTAAAAAGGAATCAGGGAAATTAACATGATTTATGGTAAAAAAAAAACCCTGCTATTTCCAGCAATATACTGCAAAAGGAGCATGTGAAATTCCATTTTTGGCTAAAATTTTATCATTCTTTCAACATAGAAGTTATGCACAAACTGAAGTTTATGATAGGTTGTGGTGCTACCCGAAAGCACTCGATTCAGTGCCTTGAGCAGCAATATTTTGCACCGCTAACTCTCCGCAGAAACTCAAGAATACTTAGCCCAAATGGCTGTGCATATATGGAAGTGGTTAATTATTAACATTTTAGTCTTTATATATTTATGCACAAGCCAAATGAAAAAGATTTAGTTATTACACAGATCAATATTTTAAAATAAAGAAATAGTTCTGACAAACGCATATATCACAAGACATTTTTGTAGCTGATGATAGATTAACTTCATAATAGTTTTAAATTTCCTCTTTTATTTGCTATTCTCAGTAGGCCTATATATTCTAATAGCTGCTCAATGCAGCTGAACTTCAGTCACATTAAAAAGCCAAGAGTCAATTTATCATTATTTTCATTAGAGATTGTACTAAAAATGAAAACACAATATTGGCCAATATTTTACTGGGAGTCATACATTAAAAAAGTAGAATGAAAATGGAAATTGCTGGCAATTATCCAACTCTATTTAAAATTGGTAAGTAACACATTTTAGATTAAAATCAATATATTTTCTCCGAAAATCTGAGGTACTAAAATTTGAACAGAAAGATGTTTTCAACTAAATATTTGCATTCTCTGTGGATCGACAACAGATTTAGAATCACCCCTGCAGTGCATTGGAGTTAGTTACAGCTTTAGTAACTTTATTGTGACTGTTATACTCTGTC
This sequence comes from Hemitrygon akajei, assembly GCF_048418815.1. Classification (NCBI taxonomy): domain Eukaryota; kingdom Metazoa; phylum Chordata; class Chondrichthyes; order Myliobatiformes; family Dasyatidae; genus Hemitrygon; species Hemitrygon akajei. The sequence continues at coordinate 87,472,294 of NC_133130.1, forward strand.
ATTGGTCATTTCTTAACTGAGTAAATAGGAAGGAGTGCATTATGTGTACGAATTATTTCATCTGCACTCATGGAGCATGGCTCGCAAATCAATAATTCTATGGTCATTTAAAAATATGAAAGAAATCACAAATACTAAATTCTATCGTTTTACTTTGTAAAATTAAAAAATGCATATTTATAAGTAATCCTAGAGATTCTGCAGAAGCTGGAAATCTTGAGCAGCACACAAAATGCTAGAGAAACTCAACAGTAAGGCAGCATCCATGGAGGGAAGTGAACAGTCTACGTTGCATCAGGATAGAAGAATAAGTCGTAGCTTAATCTTGAAAATTCATTTGAATGTCTATTATCACTATTGCAGAATTAGTTTAATTTGTTTTTAGTGAGAAAGGAATAAATGAAGAGGTACAGAAGCCTGAAGGCACACACTCATTGATTCAGGAACTGCATCTCCCTCTCTGCCATCCAACTTCTAAATGGACATTGAACCCATGACTACTACCTCACTTTTTTCATTATTTGTGTTTTTGCACTACTATTTTTAATTTAACTATTTTATATACACACTCACACATATTTATTGTATTTCTTTTTTATCTAGATTTATCATGTACTTCATTGTACTGCTGCCACAAAGTTAACAATTTCACGACGTATGCCTGTGATATTAAACCTGATATCATCTTCTTTGAAAAAACTGTATTTTAACCAAAATTTTATAAAAGCTTTGTTTTAGTTCAGCATGTTGTTAAATGCTCTATCCTTTTATTGAGCTTAATTATAAACTTGCTAAAAGTAAGGTTAAAACAGAGGCAAATTGAAATTTCAGGAATTGTTTAATTGCCTTCGTACAAAAGACAATTCTTTTCAGCAGAGCCTACATGACCTACTAATTTTTGTTCAGAAGCACATTTCATTTTGTGTATTTAAAGCAGAAACCACAGACCACATGGTGAAATTGTTGATGAAGATCAAATTATTCATTTAATGCAAATTACATTCAGGGAGCACTTTATTAGGCATCTCCTGCACCCAATAAAGTGGCTCGTGTATGTTAGTGTTATGGCCTACTGCTGCCATAGCCCATCTACTTCAAGGTTTGACATTCAGAGATGCTCTTTTACACACCACTGTTGTAACAAGTAGTTCACTCACTGTCACCTTATTGTCAGCTTGAACCAGTCTGGCTATTCTCCTCTGACCTCTCTCATTAAAAGGGTATTTTTGCCCATAGAACTGCTGCCTACTGGATTTTCTTTTGTTCTTTTCGCACCATTCTCTGTAAATTCCAGAGTATGTTGTGCATGAACATCCCAGAGGATAGGCAGTTTCTGAGATACTCAAACCACCCTGTCGGGCATTAAATCATTCCACAGTCAAGTCACTTAGATCACATTTCTTTCCCAGTCTGATGCTTGGTCTGAACAACAACTGAAATGTTTGACCATGTCTGCATGCCTTAATTAAATAAGTTGCTGCCACACGAATGACTGATTAGGTATTTGCATTAATGAGCAGGTGTACAGGTGTACCTAATAAAGTGACTATGGAGTGTATATCGCATAATTTTACCTACACATGGAGGACATTCACGCACCATCAGACGTGTGCTGGCACACTGAAGGAATTAGCCAATCAGCCCCACACCCATACTGTTTACCCAAAGCCTTGCATTTTTTTTCTTTTCAAGTGTATTGTACATTTCTCATTTAAGTATTCCTTCTGATGCTGTTTTCGCTGTCCCTTCAGGCAGTACATTGCAGATCACATCAGCTCTGTGTTAAATTAAGTTCTCATTATCTCCTTCTCCATTGGTTGTTTGCAATCTGTTCCAAATCTTAACTAGGCTATAAAAGCCTGAAATGCTCAGCAGAACTATTAGATTTGAACAAGCAAGCAACTGATTCATATATCAGGAAAAGCTCTATATCGAAATCACATTGTTGTAAAGTCATTCTTTGTGAATGTTGATTGGTGGGTTCTTTCACTGAGATAATGCAGTTTTAAAAAATTTAATTTCAAGCAACAAAACATTTAATCCCTTTCGAAAGTTGATCCCAGCCTTAAATTTTGGTTGATTATGGAAATTAATTAGTTGACATAACCTAACCTACCAACCCAACACTCAAGTGTCCACTATTTGATTCCAATCTACAAACAAAATAACTAGTCCAATGGTTTAAGTGAGCAGTCAGTAAAAGAGAGAGTATTGATGAAAGTTCTCCTCTGTATAATTTGATAATTCGTCTATTGAGATATTGAAGATGAGATTGCTCCTCAGGCAAGTTGCCTGCTGATTTTACACTGCATATCAACGCTGGCTGCCCTTCAGATTAAATTGTGCTCAAAGCATTGCTGAGAGCCACTACAAGGTCTTAAGTAAGTAAGTGCAGCTCTTCCTGTGAAGTCAAAACAAAACTGCAAATGGTGGAAATCTGAAATTTAAAAAGGGAACCGTAAAAACATCTCCTAGATTTGTCAGCTTATTCACTGAATGTTGCCAGCACTTTCTGTTTTCACTTTGTTTTCATTATGACTGACCATTCAGACAGTATCATTAATGTGCTGTCCAGATCAAATTGCTCCTCTTGGTAATATTCTTCCCAGTTCATTGCAGCATTGTTTGATAGCCTGTGTTAATTGTCACGTACACGCCACCCTGTAAAAGTGTCAGCAGCTACAGAACACACCTGGAGTCTGGGTTTTGCTGTTAACAAATCACTATTTTATTAGTAACTACGTCATATAGTAACTTCAACCAGATAAATCACGAGTTAGCGGTGTTATGCATATATAGGTGTAAATAAAGTTCCCAAACTTATTCAAGCTCAGGTGGCAAGAGTTACAGTCTTACAATGGTATGTAAGAAAAGTCAGTTCAGTTCACAGGTTAATTAATGTGAGATATTTGTAATCCAAAGGAAATGTTGTGAGAAGGCAATTACGTCGATATTCCACAGATTCCACAACCGCAATACAAAACAACAATAGCAGTAGGTTTTATCTCCGAACTTGTCCCACTCCACACACGAAGTATCACCGACAGTGATCTTCAGCGAATATCCTTTCAACACAAGTGGAACCACACCCGAATTCAGCTACGGGTCATCCCAAAGTGGTGGCCACAGGATACTCAAACAGAATCCACGTAGGGATTATCACCAACAGTAGTTTATCACAACGGGGACCATCTTCAAGGGAACCCCCACCCAGGCAAGGGTCGACACACCAGTAGATTCCACAAGGTTACCCTAATCACACACAACATGATAGCCACTTATCCAGTTCCACGATGTATGAAATAACTCCAACAGTGATTTGCCACGGGGGCGCCTTTCTTCAGTGAACTACCACACCCAAAGGGTAAACACACACGTGGTATTCACAAAGGTTTTCCCCTCACCAGAGAACCCACTCCTGTGGATTAACTAAGTGACAATCACATTGTCGTAGTCAAATGGAAACAAGCTCACCTTCACTGGCTACTTAGAAGAGAGAGTCCAAACAGTGATCTCTTTGCCACTAGGCTTCTTCTGTTTCAAACCTTCCTCTCCTCTCCTCTCTTCTCTGCAAACGTCTTCTAGTTGCAGAACCATGTGAGAATCATTTATCGATACTCTGGATCGATCTCAACTTACCCCTTTTGGGCTGCTGAAAGTTTAAACCAGCGACCGACTCACTGGTGTCTTCCACTGACCAAATCCATCTTGACTCTGACTTGTATGTATTCTGTCCTTGTATATTCAAAACAAGCTGCAGAGAAACCATAAACCTCAGTTGTCCATCAAACATCTCTCTCTCTCTCTCTCTCTCTCACGCCCTCCCTCCCTCCCCCACCCCCCAAACAGTGTCCAAAAGTCAGTCTCATTCTCTCGGCGTTTTAAAGTAACAATCCACAGGAAAAAAATGAACCCTAGGGGTACATAACATAATATATTATCTTTAGCTGACGTGTGTCAAATAAATAATTGCCAGCCACCTATCAAAGAAGCAAGTTTAAACTATGCTTTTTATTGAATGCTCTTCTTCAGAATTCATACCCTACTTTTCCAATAAAAGTAAGGTTGGAGACCATCAGAGACAGTACTGTGGTGTCGAAAACTTGCTTTAAACTGGGTATTTTAATACCAAGCAGTCCATGAACTAACAACCCATTTTGCAAAGGAAATGCTCACCATTCAGCTACATTCTTCTTGCGATGTTCTGCATTGTTGTGCTTATGAGTTCATCTACAGAAGGAGGCCATTTTGTCTTTTGTACCTGTTTCTTGATTCAAGTATATCATGGTTCATCTATGTCCTAACCCACCTTGGTTTTGTAACTCTTTAAATATGGCTTTAAAAATGAAAATTGGCAAATAGTTACTTGAGTCCAAAAGAAACGCAAAAAAAACTGCAATAATAACTAAGTTCTCCCCCTCCGTTCAAATTGCTAGGGCAACACCTATTATTCCTTCTACACATTGACACCGGGTCTTTAGGTGGTTTCTCATTTAGGTGGCAAGGAGTTACATGGCATTTCACTTCCCATTTAGCTCCTGTATAGGAGCGCAATCAGCAGCTTAGCCGCTATTTCTCTGCTTGTGATCCCATTTTCTTGCACAGAAATCTGAACACTGCCTTTACAAGATGCTGGAAATAGATTGCTTTTCACTAAATACCCATTCTATCAGAAAATACTCAAAAGCAACAATAATTACTGCTCTCTCTCAACTATCCAAAGTATCGTTCATGTTTTATCTCATGGCAAATAGTTTTAAAGTAAGGGAATATTAAAAATTAAATGTTATGAAAGAGATTGAAAAACTTCATTCAGATCCTTACTTAATTCTTGAATGGACTTTGATAACCAGCTTCAAAACATTGATTTTGAGTTTAAGATTATGACAATGCAAATTTTGAAAGACTACTCTTCAAATATTAGTATCCTCAATTTATTTTTTTTCAAAGTATTGATTCTCTAAAATGAGTTTCTAATAGCAGAAATTAACTGTGATATTAGAGTAATACAGCACAGAAATGGGCCCTTCCACACCGAACTGTTAATCTCCCTAGTCCCAACAACCTGCACCTGGAAAATAGCACTTCATGCCCCTCTCATCCATGTACTTATACAAACTTCTCTTAAGTTTTGAAATCAAACACTTCTACTGGTACCTCACTCCACACTCACACCACCCTCCAAGTGAAGAAGTTCCCCCTCACGTTCCCCTTAAACATTTCAATTTCACCCTTACCCCCATGACCTCTAGTTCTAATTTCACCCAGTCTCAGTGGAAAACGCCTGCTTGCATTTATCCTATCTAGAACACTCATAATTTTATATACCTCCATTAAATCTCCCCTCATTCCCCTATGCTCCAGTCAATAAAGTCTTAACCTCTTCAACCTTTCCCTATAACTCAGCTCCTAAAGTCCAAGCAACATCCCTGTAAATTGTCTCTGTACTCTGTTGATCTTATTGATATCCTTCCTGGAGGTAGGTGACCAGAACTTCATGTAAAAATCCAAATTAGGGCTCACCAACATCTTATACAACATCCTGTACTCAATACTTCGATTTTTGAAGACCAAATCCAGCTACCTGTGACACCACTTTCAAGGAATTATGGATCTGCATTCCCAGAACACACTGTTCTACCGCATCTTCAGAGCCCTACCATTCTACCGTGTAGTGCAAGTCCTATTCTGTATTGTTCTCCCAAAGTGCAACAACTCATATTTGCCTGCACTAAATTCCATCTGCCACTTTTTCAGCCCATTTTTCCAGCTGGTCTAGATCCCGCTGCAAACTTTGATACCCTTCCTCACTGTCCATTGCGCCCCCAATCTCGGAGTCATCCGCAAATTTGCTGATCCCATTTGTTTGCCTGACCACACATGCATAGCAGCAGGAGCAGGGCTCAACTCCTCGAGCCTTGGTTTATATTCGTTCAAGGGGTGAGGGCTGAGCCAGCATATAACTACCCACCCCTTGTGGCCCTTGAGAAGAAGGTGGCAAGTTGATCTTTTAAAACTGCAGTGCTTGAGATGTGGGTATTCCTGGATGCAGTCAGGGAGGCAGTTACAGGATTTTGACCCAGTGATGAAGGAAGGGCTTCTCGTCAGCTGATCCATATCCGAGTCTCCTAACTTTGGTTTTATATCTCTTACCAAGAACAATATGAAATTTCCATTTGATTTCTAGCCTCAGCAAGACTTTGTGCAAAGATGTGCTTCTTAATATAGCCTATGAATTGCTAGAGATATCCACCAACATGGTGTCAGTTCATCTGCAAAGTAGACCTGGAACCTTAAAGCTGGAATTGTCATTTACTGAAATGATTTGCTTTGAGGTACTCAAGAAGAGAACCATTAAAAGAACATTTGGGGGAAAAAGCACATAAAAGCACGCTGCAAGATTGCACAATCAATCTTCACTAGAAAGGTCATATCCTTATTGTTGAAGCATTTATGCTTGGGTTTGCTGTCACTCCTCCCTGAGCAGTGGAAGATGTGGGTTCTGCACATGTTTCTGGTTGTGTGCCAGGGCAACCTGAGAAATGGGATAAGTAGCTCAGACCGTTTTAGTTACGTGATTCATAGATCCTGTAACAAATATCTCTTTCAAAATATGATCCCCATGCGCAATGATGCAGTGTGATCCAAATATGATGTTTGAACCATTTGTTCTCTGTCAGCCATCCAAAGTATGCCATGCTTTTTATCTATATAAAAGGACCAAATTTAAGAATGTTAAATATGTACGTTATTTTACCAAGGAATTGTTATGATAATAGAGTCATCAAGAGACAGAATCATAGAGTTACACAGCACAGAAACCAGTCCTTCAGCAGGATTAAGCAGGATTACGCGCCAACCAGGATTAAATCTCATCTAGTCCCATTTGCAGCGCAGCAAGATCAACAGACAGCACAGAAACAGGCCTTCTGGCTTACTGAGTCCATGGCAACCATCAAGTGCCCATTTTTATACAGTGTCAGAATCTGGTTGGTTATTGCTGAAATGTCATGAAATTTGTTGTTTTGCCACTTATACAAAAAAATAATAAGTATAAAAATGTCGTGCAAAATGAGAGCAAAAATCGCAGTTAAATATGCTCAACCAGAATTTACTTGCCTAGTCACGTGAGAGATTAAATATTGCTGCTGGATTCTTGAGACAATGTGCAAAATAAAGATGTCAAACTATCACATGTATTACCCTCTTTCAATTTGTTTTTCTGTTTTTGTTTTTGAGGAGTCCCTCACTCAGGAAAAACATTTATACTAATCCCACCCTAGCCCATTTTATTCTCCAATACTTCCTATCAAATTGCACTTAGACTCAACCAATCATCTACATTCTAGGGGCAATTTACAGTGGTGATTTAACCTACCAACCTGAACAATTTGGGATGTAGGGGGAAAATGGAGCACGCAGAGTAAACCTATGTGGTCACAGGTGGAAACAAGCAAACAGTACCTGAGGTTAGGATTGAAGCCTGAGCTGCTAGAACTATGAAGCAGTAGCTCGACTAGTTGTGCCACTGTGCCACTATTACGATAATGAAATGCACCGAATATCATTCACTTTCGTAGACCCCGATTACATCACCATAATTTCCAAATACATTGATGCTAGTTGAGAAAATAATTCAACATTAACTTTGAAACATTCTTAAAGTTCTTAATTTGTGCTGTTAAGGCAACAGATTCTATAATAATAAGCTTCTAGGGCCAGAAATCATGCAATTAAATGGGACAACTATTATTGACAGAATTTCAGATGGTGACAGGCGGTGTACAGGAGCACAAGAGATCAGCTGGTTGAGTGGTGTCGCAAACAACAACCTTGCACTCAACTTCAGCAAGACCAATAAATTGATTGTAGACTTCTGGAAGGAGAAGTTGAGGGAACATACACCAGTCCTCACTGAGGGATCGGTAGTGAAACAGGAGAGCAGTTTCAAGTTCATGGGTGTCAACATCTGACGATCTATCCTGGGCCCAACATGTTGATGCAGCTACAAAGGCGGAACAATAGCAGCTACATTTCATTGGGAATTTGAGGAGGCTTGGTACGTCACCAAAGACCCTCGCAAATTTCTACAGATGTACTGTGGAGAGCATTCTAAATAGTTGCACCACTGTCTGGTACGGAGCCACTACACAGGATCAGCAAAAAGTTGCAACAAGTTGTAAACTTAGCTAGCTCTATCATGGGTCATTAGCCTCTCCAGCATAGAGGAGACCTTGAAAAGGTGATGCCTCAAAAAGGTGGCATTCTTCATTAAGGATCCTGACCATCCAGGAGATGGTTTATTCTCATCAAGGAGATGGTACACACACTCAACATTTCAGGAATAGCTTCTTCCCCTCTGTCATCAGGTTTCTGAATGGACATTATCTCACTATTTTTTTGTTTTGCTTTCTTTTTGCACTAATTAATTTAGTTTATTATATTCTCTATTATATATTTTAATGTACTGCTGCTGCAAAACAAAGAATTTCACAACGTCTCTCAGTGATATTAAACCAGAGTGTGATTCTGATTTATTGCATAGAGCTCTTGGAATGGGTTGTCCTTGGCTCTGCCAGGAGCTTCTCAGAAAGACAATTGAATCCGCCAGTATCAACGCTTCGCTCGTATGTGTTTACAACAATGATGATGAGCATCACTGCTCATTTTGAGCACCTAATTTGCAAACAGGCTAATTAAGGTGAGGGTTGTCTGAAGGCATTGAGTTCTTCAGCAGTTTGAACGGGGCACAACAGCGCAAGTGTGTGGAGGTCGGCCAGTGAGAACAGCAGGAAGAGTTTTAAAAGACAGATTTACAGAGCGGGCGTTGGAGGAGCGGTCTCCGGAGTAGAGGGAGACAGAGTTGGAAGGCTTTGGCTTAATGGGGCTTCAGCAATAAAGGGTCGAGGCGAGGTAGGTTATCTGTTTAAAATACAGACAGCGTATGTGTGTGAGGCCGGTTTTCTGTGCTCAGTGTCAGATGTGGGAGGTCCTGGAGACTCCCAGCCTCCCGGACGGCCACATTTGCACCAGGTGTGTCGAGCTGCAGCTCCTTAGAGACACCGTTAGGGAACTGGAGATGCAGCTCGATGACCTTCGTCTGGTCAGGGAGAGTGAGGAGGTGATAGAGAAGAGTATAGGCTGATAGTCATGCCAGGACCCCAGGAGACTGAGAAGTGGGTAACAGTCAGGAGAGGGAAGGGCAAGGGGCGGATGTTAGAGAGTACCCCAGTGGCTATCCCCCTTAAAAATAAGTACTCCTGTTTGAGTACTGTTGGGGGAGACGGCCTACCTGGGGAAAGCAACAGTGGTCGCACCTCTGGCACAGAGTCTGGCCCTGTGGCTTAGAAGGGTAGGGAAAGGAAGAGGATGGCAGCAATGTTAGTGGACTCTATAGTTAGGGGGTCAGATAGGCAATTCTGTGGATGCAGGAAAGAAACACAGATGGTCGCTTGCCTCCCAGGTGCCAGTGTCCATGTTTCTGATCACGTTCACGATATCTTGAATGGGAAGGAGAGTAGCCAGAAGTCATGGTACATATTGGTACCAACGACATAGGTAGGAAAAGGAAGGAGGTCCTGTAAACAGACTACGGGGAGTTAGGAAAATAATTGAGAAGCAGGACCTCAAAGGTAGTAATCTCGGGATTACTTCCTGTGCCACATGACAGTGGCTATAGGAGTAGAATGAGGTGGAGGATAAATGTGTGGCTGAGGGATTGGAGTAGGGGGCAGAGATTCAGATTTCTTTATCATTGAGACCTCTGCTGGAGCAGGTGTGACCTGTACAAAAATGACGGGTTGTACTTGAACCCAAGGGAAACCAATATCCTGGCGGGAGGGTTTGCAAAGACTTTAAACTTGAATTGCTGGGTGGTGGGAACCGAACCGAAGTGATGGAGGAAAGGGAGGTTGGTTGGCTCACAATAGAGAAAGCTTGGAGACAGTGCAAAAGCAGGTGATAGAAGAGGGATGTGCTCAGACCGATGATTTGAGATGTGTCTATTTTAATGCGAGGAGTGTTATGAATAAACTGGATGAGCTTAGAGCGTGGATCAGCCCTTGGAGCTATGATGTTGTGGCCATTACAGAGACTTGGATGGTGCAGGGGCAGGAATGGTTACTTCAAGTGCCAGGCTTTAGATGTTTCAGAAAGGACAGGGAGGGAGACAAAAGAGGTGGGGGCGTGACACTGATGATCAGAGATAGTGTCATGGCTGCAGAAAAGGAGGAAGACATGGAGGAGTTGTCTACAGAGTCTCTGTGGGTGGAAGTTAGGAACAGGAAGGGGTCTACTGTTTTTTTAATATAGATCACCCAATAGTAACACGGACATAGAGGAGCAGATAGGGAGACAGATTCTGGAAAGGAGTAATAATAACAGGATTGTTGTGGTGGGACAATTAATTTCCCAAATATCGAATGGCATCTACCTGGAGTGGTGGGTTTAGATGGGGTGGAGTTTGTTAGGTGTGTTCAGGAAGGTTTCTTGACACAGTATGTAGATAAGGCAACAAGAGGAGAGGCTGTATTTGATCTGGGATTGGGAAATGAACCTGGTCATGTGTCAGATCTCTCAGTGGGAGAGCATTTTGGAGATAGTGATCACAATTCTATCTCCTTTACAATAGCATTGGAGAGAGATAGGAACAGACAAGTTAGGGAAACGTTTAATTGGAGTAAGGGGAAATATGAAGCCATCAGGCAGGAAATTGGAAGCATAAATTGGAAACAGATGTTCTCAGGGTAATGTACGGAAGAAATATAGCAAATGTTAAGGGGATATTTGCATGGAATTCTGAGTCGGAACGTTCCAATGAGACATGGAAAGGATGGTAGGGTACAAGAACCATGGTGTACAAAGGCTGTTGTAAATCTAGTCAACAAAAGAGCCTATGAAAAGTTCAAAAAACTAGGTAATGATAGGAATCTAGAAGATTATAAGCCTAGCAGGAAGGAGTTTTAGAATGAAATTAGGAAAGCCAGAAGGGGCCAGGAGAAGGCCTTAGTGGGCAGGATTAAGGAAACCCCAAGGCATTCTACAAGTATGTGAAGAGCACAAGGATAAGACGTGAGAGAATAGGACCAATGAAGTGTGACAGTGGAAAAGCGTATGGAACCGGAGGAAATAGCAAAGGTACTTAATGAATACTGATTCAGTATTCACTACAGAAAAGGATATTAGCAATTGTAGGGATGACTTGCAGCAGACTGAAAAGCTTGAGCATGTAGATATTAAGGTAGAGGATGTGCTGGAGCTTTTGGAAAGCATCAAGTTGGGATAAGTCACCGAGACTGGACAGGATGTACCCCAGGCTACTGTGGGAGGTGAGGGAGGAGATTGCTGAGCCTCTGGCAATGATCTTTGCATCATTAATGAGGATGGGAGAGGTTCCAGAGGATTGGAGGGTTGTAGATGTTGTTCCATTATTCAAGAAAGGGAGTAGGGATAGCCCAGGAAATTATAGGCCAGTGAGTCTTGCTTCAATGGTTGGTAAGTTGATGGAGAAGATGCTGAGAGGCAGGAATTATGAACATTTGGAGAGGCATAATATGATTAGGAATAGTCAGCATGGTTTTGTCAAAGGCAGGTCGTGCCTTACGAGCCTGATTGAATTTTTTGAGGATGTGACTAAATACATTGATGAAGGTAGAGCCATTGATGTAGTGTATATGGATTTTAACAAGGCATTTGTTAAGGTACCCCAGCAAGGTTTATTAAGAAAGTAAGGAGGCATGGGACCCAAGTGCACATTGCTTTGTGAATCCAGAACTGGCTTGCCACAGAAGGCAAAGAGTGGTTGAAAATGGTCATATTCTGCATGGAGGTCAGTGACCAATGGTGTTCCTCAGGGATCTGTTCTGGGACTCCTACTCTTTGTGATTTTTATAAATGACCTCGATGAGGAAGTGGAGGGAAGGATGGGTTAGTAAATTTGCTGATGACACAAAGGTTGGGGGTGTTGTGGATCGTGTGGAGGGCTGTCAGAGGTTACAACAGGACATTGATAGGATGCAAAACTGGGCTAAGTGGCAGGTGGAGTTCAACCCAGATAAGTGTGAAGTGGTTCATTTTGGTAGATCAAATATGATGGCAGAATATAGCATTAATGGCAAGACTCTTGGCAGTGTGGAGGTTTAGAGGGATCTTGGGGTCCAAGTCCATAGGACACTCAAATCTGCCATGCAGGTTGCCTCTGGTTGAGAAGACATATGGTGCATTGGCCTTCATCAATCGTGGGGTTGAGTTTAAGAGCCGAGAGGTAATGTTGCAGCTATATAGGACTCTAGTCAGACCCCACTTGGAGTACTGTGCTCAGTTCTGATCGCCTCACTACAGGAAGGACATGGAAACCATAGAAAGGGTGCAGAGGAGATTTACAAGGATGTTGCCTGGATTGGTGGAGCACACCTTATGAGAACAGGTTGAGTGAACTCGCCCTTTTCTCCTTGGAGCAACAGAGGATGAGAGGTGACCTAATAGAGGTGTACAAGATAATGAGAGGCATTGATTGTATGGATAGTCAGAGGCTTTTCCCCAGGGCTGAAATGGCTAGCAGGAAAGGGCATAGTTTTAAGGTGCTTGGAAGTAGGTACAGAGGAGATGTCATGTTTTTTTTTTAAAACACATAGAGCGGTGAGTGCATGGAATGGGTTGCCGAAGGCGGCGGTGGTGGAGGCGGAAACGATAGGGTCTTTTAAGAGACTCTTGGACAGATACATGGGGCTTAGAAAAATAGAGGGCTATGGGTAAAGCCTATGTAGTTCTAAGGTAGGGACATGTTTGGCACAGCTTTCTGGTCTGAGGTGCCTATATTGTGCTGTGGATTTTCTGTGTTTCTATGTAACACTGACAAATCCAAGCCCAGTCCTGTTGTAGTTAACTGGGCAAACAAGTATTAACAGGTATTACTTCGTTCAATGAATGCACTTATGTAATGCTTCTTATAGGCTGTCCTTTTGTTTGGGGACAAGTTTGGGGAAAGATAGAGAGATATGGCAAAATAAAGTTATCATGATGGCAATTAAAGGGGAGGAATCTGTTAAGAAAAAGTCATCATGTGGGCAATTAAAGGGGAGGTGTACTGCAGCTGTAGGCCATGGGAAATGCTTCCTACAGGTAACAGTTGTGGAAGAAACTACATATTCAGCATCCAGATTCTTCCAACTGTTATGAAGATCTATGTAGTCCATAAGGCCACAAGATATTGGAGCAGAACTAGGCCATTTAACCCATCATCTGCTCTTTCATTCAATCGTACCTGATTATTTATTCACAACCCTATCCTCCTGCCTTTTCCCCATAACCCTTAACCCCTTATCAATCAAGAACCTATCCATCTCTACCTTAAATACACCCAAATGACTTGACCACTTCAGCGCTCTGAGAAAATAAATTCCACAGATTTTCAAATACGTCACCCCTCAAGGTTCAGGAAGAGCTCTCTTCCAGTGTTGTAGGAATGCATTGGATAGTAAGACAAATGAAATAATTCATTTGTAACACATCTAAAAGGCCAAATGGCACTACTTTTAAAATACTTCTTGATATCCAGTCCATTATTTAATTTGTTCATTATGTACCATGTCGTATGACATCAGTGATTATGGTCTTTCCAAGACCATGATTTCCCTTGGAAAATTTTTCTACAAAAGTGATTTGTGATTGCCTTCTTCTGGGCAGTGTTATTACAAAATGGGTGACCCCTACCTGTACCTTTCAGAGATTGTCTGCCTGGCATCAGTGGTCACATAACCAGGACTTGTGATGTGCATCAGCTGCTCATACGACCATCCACCACCTGCTCCCATGGCTTCACATGACTGATTGGTGGGAGGGGAGGTTGTTAGCAGATGCTAAACCTTGCCCAAGGGTGACCTGCAGGGAAGAAGCTCTTCACTCCTCTTTTGGTAGAGACCTACCTCCACTCCGCCACTCAAAGTCCATTATTTATCTCTCATTTAATGAAGCACACAGTGATGGAGACATATCAGAGAAACAGACCCTTCAGCCCACTTTCCACATTCAACCACACTTATATAATAAACAGAATAGAATATGCACTGACTATTGGTCCATTCATTTATCAAACCCAACATATTCATATAGCACAGATGCCTTGGTGATGACAATCAGACAACATAGTGCATCTTGATAATGCAAGTACTAAATTCAACAAAAGGACACATGATTTCTTATTGCAAATTGTCCCTTCGAAGTGGTTGGGGACCACCCATGATAAAAAAAAAGCTGGTTCTATTAGAAGAACCAACAAGTCAGATAGAGCAGGGAAAGAAAGGCTTTGGTCTACCATGTGCACACCAACCATCAACCACATACATTAATCCCATATTTATTCTCCCCACATTTCCATCAATTTCCCCCAAACTTCCACCACTCACTTACACACTGTGACCACTTACAGTGGCCAATTAATCTACAAACCTGCATTTCTTTGGGATGTGGAAGGAAAGCAGAACGTCCAAAGGAAAATGCATGAAAAACCAAACAGGGAGAACACACAGCATCTAATGTCAGGATTGAACTCTGACCTCTGATACTGTAAGGCAGCAGCTCAACCAGCTGTGCATTTCTCAGTTAAATTTTTTTAAAATCTGTTTTTTTTTTAATCAATTGGTGTTTATGGGCTTAATTACTATTATCAATTGCCTGCTGGGTTTCTATGTCTATACTTCATTGGCTTTAAAATGCTTTGAGATGTCAAGAGGTCATGAAGGTTGCCATATAAAGTTCTTATTTCTCCCCAGACCCTGAAGTGTATGGTGTTGTGGCATCTAATTTTCTCTTGGGCCATATAACTCTCAGAGAAAATAAAGCTCAACTAATCTCTGCTGTAAAATCAACTGCCCCAGCACTAGCTTTTCACAGGAAATCCAGAAAGTAATCTTTAATGCTTTAGACAATAGACAATAGACAATAGGTGCAGAAATAGACCATTCGGCCCTTCGAGCCTGCACTGCCATTTTGAGATCATGGCTGATCAATTACTATCAATACCCGGTTCCTGCCTTGTCCCCATATCCCTTGATTCCCCTATCCATAAGATACCTATCTAGCTCCTTCTTGAAAGCATCCAGAGAATTGGCCTCCACTACCTTCTGAGGCAGTGCATTCCAGACCCCCACAACTCTCTGGGAGAAGAAGTTTTTCCTTAACTCTGTCCTAAATGACCTACCCCTTATTCTCAAACCATGCCCTCTGGTACTGGACTCTCCCAGCATCTGGAACATATTTCCTGCCTCTATCTTGTCCAATCCCTTAATAATCTTATATGTTTCAATCAGATCCCCTCTCAATCTCCTTAATTCCAGCGTGTACAAGCCCAGTCTCTCTAACCTCTCTGCGTAAGACAGTCCAGACATCCCAGGAATTAACCTCGTGAATCTACGCTGCACTTCCTCTACAGCCAGGATGTCCTTCCTTAACCCTGGAGACCAAAACTGTACACAATACTCCAGGTGTGGTCTCACCAGGGCCCTGTACAAATGCAAGAGGATTTCCTTGCTCTTGTACTCAATTCCCTTTGTAATAAAGGCCAACATTCCATTAGCCTTCTTCACTGCCTGCTGCACTTGCTCATTCACCTTCAGTGACTGATGAACAAGGACTCTGAGGACTTTGCAAAGTTAAATGGTAGACGTTAACAGTGCAGTACTTAACTGAGATCAGCAGTGATGAACACCAGAATATTCATCATTTTAGACAACTGAGTGCTATTCATTCACATGTTATATTTTCAGAAAACTATTTGATATTAATTTATATGAAACAGAAATATCCAGAAAATAAATATTATTCCTGATGTCCAAGAATCCCATATTCCAGAAGTTTATAGGCAGGTATAACGATTATAATGTAATATATATATTGACAAGCTTGGGCAATAGTTATCATTAAGGCAATGAAACTGAAAGATAATAATGGAAATTAAAATGTAGTTTAAAAGTGCATCTGAATGTAGGACCACCAGAGGGAGTGGTTTAAAGGAAAAGCATTGATGGTACATAGGACTAGAAAATGGATGTGAAAGGGTTAAAGGATGAGTCTAATAATTTAAATGAAGAAAGAGGGCAAGAGTGTTGACTAGAACAACACACACACACACACTCTGTCAACTTGAGGGAAAACAAATATTTATTCCCACTCAATGCTTTCTTTCTTTCTTCCAACCAATTCTCAATAGGCACATTTAACAGAGAAATGTATACAATATACATCCTGAAATTCTTTTTCTTCTCAAACATCCACGAAAACAGAGGAGTGCCCCAAAGAATGAACGACAGTTAAATGTTAGAACCCCAAACCCCCGTCCAGCTGCCCCCTCCCATGCATAAGCAGCAGTAAAGCAATGACACCCCTCCCCCACCAGCAAAAAAAAATCAGCTCCCCCCCCCCACTGAGCACTCAAGCGTGTAGCAAGCACTGATAAAGACACAGTTGCAGTACCCCAAAGACATACCACAGGCTCTCTCTCCCTAATAAGGGGAAAAGAGGTGTCCCTGTTTCATAGCAAGAGGGGAGACACAAAAAACCAACTCACTGATTTATGGTGTTAAAAGTCTATTGCGCCACTTTTTCTGAGCTCTGTGCCCAAAGAACTTGGGTCTCTGGGCACACAGCCAGCAGCCAGATAGAAACATAGAAAACCTACAGCACAATACAGACCCTTCGGCCCACAAAGTTGTGCCAAACATGTCCCTACCTTAGAAATTACTAGGGTTACCCATAGCCCTCTATTTTTCTAAGCTCCATGTACCTATCCAAAAGTCTCTTAAGAGACCCTATCTTTTCAAATCTTTTTATTATTATTATTATTATTCAAAAATAACACAGATACATCGAAGTAACAACACTTACAACGCCTCAAAAAAAAGAAATTATCTTAAAGATTGAAAATTTTGTCAATAAAAAAACCCTACTAAGCAGAAAAGTGAGAAAAAAACAAAACCCAAAAAAAAGAGACCCTATCGTATCCGCCTCCACCACCATTGCCAGCAGCCCATTCCACACACTCACCACTCTGCGTAAAAAACCTACCCCTGACATCTCATCTGTACCTACTTCCCAGCACCTTAAACCTGTGTCCTCTTGTGGCAACCATTTCAGCCCTGACTATCCACACAATCAATGCCTCTCATCATCTTATACACCTCTATCAGGTCACCTCTCATCCTCCATCGCTCCAAGGAGAAAAGGCCGAGTTCACTCAACCTGTTTTCATAAGGCATGCTCCCCAATCCAGGCAACATCCATGTAAATCTCCTCTGCACCCTTTCTATGGTTTCCACATCCTTCCTGTAGTGAAGCGACCAGAACTGAGCACAGTACTCCAAGTGGGGTCTAACCAGGGTCCTATATAGCTGCAACATTACCTCTCTGCTCTTAAACTCAATCCCACGATTGATGAAGGCCAATGCACCGTATGCCTTCTTAACCACAGAGTCAACCTGCGCAGCTGCTTTGAGCATCCTATGGACTTGGACCCCAAGATCCCTCTGATCACTGCTTTTGATCTTCTGTGTCCTCCCACGACACGTCAGGCGGTGGCACCAACTTCGAATCCACCCACCTCCAGAGCCATGAAAATCCGGCACCTTGAAGGCATGCTAGTCTTCCAGGCTGTGTCCTTGGCATATCAAAAAACAGCTGGTCGTGAGACATTGAGAGTGGTCCCATTTCCACAAAGAACCAAAGTCAGCGTACAACTCCAGGTCAGGGTCTTCAAAAGAAAAGAAAAAAAAAGAGGTAAAGATAGAAATAGAGCTGTTTCTGAAGATGCAAGCAAAAGAGTCACCGTTGGGCGCCATCATCCTAAACTCAGCCCTCTGCCAACTTAATTCTTAATCCATGTCAGTAAAATACCCTCAATTCCATGTGCTCAATTGTTATGAATGAGTCTGCTGTGTGAAACCTTATTCTGCCAAATACACCTAATTTAGTAATTTCCCCTGATTCATTATGACAGTCACATTCTCAAAGGACTGGAATAAATCTGCCAAACCTATTAAATTAATAAATCTATTGGTACACGGTTTAATCCTGTTTTTCTTTTCTGGTTGTTTTGTTATAATATAGGTTCCAATGTTTTCCCGTCTTTGATAAAGCCAACACGTCAGTATTTCTCTGTTCTCCTTCCTTAATTCAGAAATGGATGTAAAATTGCTACCCACCAATCTGCCAGAGGCATTCCTGAAAATCTACAGACTTTTGAAAGGCGCTTTCTTATTTCCAAATTCTCCTCTTTCAAAACCGAGGGATGTCAGATGTACACAGGCAGGCACCTCCCACTCTCCAGCCAGCTAACAGGAATCACCTATCCCTCATTTACAACTCATCACATGCAGCCCTTTTAAACCCAGTCCTTCATCACCCGTCGAATTAGGCAGCCTCAACCACTTGCTTCCAGCCTCCAGTTACCTTGTTGCCTGTTCCGTTTAGTATCTGTTCTCTCTTGTTCTATGGTTCCTCTTAGCTTGTTATTTTGCAGTTTATTAGTAAAGTACCATTTACTGTTAAATCATCCCTGCTGCTCTGCTTGTGGGTCAAGTCTCCTCTATGCTACCTGACAGGATAGGTGAACCAGCAACTCACCCAGCAGAGTTTGCTTGCCTGAAGTTGCCCATCAACATGAACACATGATCCAGAAGAATCAGGGAACTATTCACCTTCTGTTCGCCACTCTTAATCATCTCTCCATCTCAATAGAAATTGAGCAACCCCATGCCAATCGACCTCCTCCCTTGGAGCCCCAGATTCTGATGCCTGAACATTTCGAACTGCTGCTGCAACTTCCTGTTCCAATGAGTTTTGCATTTTGAGCTCTGGCCATCAGTATTTTATAGACTGAGCCAAGATTGCCTTAGTCACTTCTCTTGATGGGGTGAGCTCTGACCTAACTGCGACAATAACACTCCTATTTGCAGCAGATATGAGGATCTGACCGCTGACTGAGATTTGCCAGATTTTTGACCATCCAAGAAGTGATTAGGTGGTAGTGGATCAGATGCTTTGCCTGCGTCAAGACTCACGCTCAGTGCTGGATTACACCGTGGAATTCAGAACCCTCACGGCAGAGTGCAGCTGGAATGCAGAAGCACTTCTGGCCCACTATCATCACAGCCTCTTGGAATGCTTGAAAGATGAGCTGTCTACCTTGAAAGCCTCAGCACTCTGACCCTCTACATCAAAAAGCATCTAATGGAATCATCTGCCAGAACCCAGTTCCATCCCCAGAACCATTTCCAGCTGCAGGATGCTCATCGGCAACGCCTCCAGAACCCATGAAGTTAGGGAGGGCTCCCCTAACCCCCCCCCCCCCCCCATGAGTAAGTGAGAGTGTGGGAGACCCTGCTGAGCCTATCTCTCATGCCTTCTGCCCGATGGCCATTGACAAATGTTCTTTGGGGTCTGGGATGGACAGTGTATGCACAGGGCCTATGCATATGAGCATTGGAAAGCACTGCGAGTCCATCCAATTCCTCCTGATCAACACACGCAAGATTCCTCTTATCTTGTGTTACTCCAGCACTCCACTCACAACCCTCACTTTGTCTGATCATCCTGTTCAGTGCTGAGGTGTGGACTGTTGGACCAGCTGCCTGCTACCTCAATTCATCACCATAAATTGATGGAGGAATCCATAAAGATGGAGGAAACCCCCAACTTCACTAAACTTCCACAGGGATGGCACAACTTCCAGAATTTGCCGTTGCCAATCCACATTCCACACAACTGCACAATCATCTTCCTCACAGGCACCATTATTCTCAGAGACTGTCTGCTCCCTCCATCCGCTCCTGATGTCCAAGCCATTAATGACTACATCACCAAAGCATGGCTTCATTTGACCATCCCAGTCCCCAGCTGGTGCAAGATTCTTCTTTGTCAAAAACAAATATAGGGTAGTGGGGTCTCCAATCCCACATTAAAGACCAAGGACTCAGCAAAATCACCATTATGAAACACTACCCTCTCCTCTTGATGAATCACTCTGTGGGGGCCCAGATTTTCACCAAACTGGATCAACAAAGTGTGTACAACCTGATCCACATCTGCCAGGGTAACGAGTGGAAGGTGGCATTCATAATGCCCACTGACCACTACAAACAGTTGAAGCCTTTCAGACTTTCCAACAGTCTAGCCATTTTCCAAGCCTTCATTAGCAAAATCTTCCAAGACATGCTACACAGGTAGGTTTGTCTACCTCACATCATTATCTTTTCCAAGGACCCCCAAGACCACGTTTCTTGTCTGTTCAGTCTTTCGGTGTCTCCTTGAAAACCAATTGTACTGCAAATTAGAGAAATGCAGTTGTTACCGGGTTCGGATATGGCCCAAGTGCGGAGTGAGAGACGCTGAAGTAGGTCGATAGTTCACAAACTTTAATGTGAACAATGTTAAAGGAAAAATAAACAATAAATGCTAGGCCAAATATGGCTGTTAACTAAAACTCTCCAAAGGGAAATGGAGCCTACACTGTGGCTGAACGAATACCGCTAGTCCCCCAGTCAGTCGAATCGAAAGTCCAATTTCTCAGGGAAGGCCGAAAGAAAACAGGCACCAAAGCATTGCTATGCTCTGTCCAACTCTTGACAATCACTACGACGACAAGTATGGAGTTAAATACTATCACGATTAAATAATAATTAGCTGGCACGTGCAAATTGACAAGCACAGCGGCCGTATCTACTGCGCTGCCGAATCCGTGGTTGTGAGAGCAGCTTCACGCTAGTGTATTTAATATTTCAGTAATATTGTAAAAATATTGTTTGATAAAGCCTTTTTTACCTAACTCACTATGGGTTTTATGTAAGATGTATATGAGTGGCGTATGTTATTATGCCACCACATCGTAAGTGTGTGCCTCACTTAAGTAAACCTAATCCCATATTTTTCTTTCCAGCCAACTATCTAGGTACCTGTTGAAGCTCAGATAAAAGGGAGACCAACGGTTGAGTTAAAAAGAAATGCAGGAAATGGATAAAATTCATGGGTTCATGAAGTTTTTTAAAAAAGGCAAAAATAACTGACTGCATTAGATGATGCATACTGAACAAACTGAGTAGTATTTTAAAGCAAGTGGAATAGCTGATAAGAAACAAGTGTCAGCTTTGCTGAGTGCAATTGGTGGAAAAGCATACAATTCGCTTTGAAATTTAACTGCTCTGACCAAACCAGCCAAAAGGGGCTTTGCTGATATTGTAAAAACAATGCAGGAACATTTAGAACCAAAACCATTGTTGAATCCAGAACACTTTAGGTTACAAAGCAGGATCAAAAGGAACAGACAGACAGACAGACATACTTTATTGATCCCGGGGAAAACTGGGGAGTCCATTACAGCTGACGTGGCTGAATTGAAAAGATTGGCTGAGTATGGCCAGTTTAATGATACACTGAGAGTTTGTTTGGTTTGTGGAATAGTGCATGGTAACATTCAAAAACAGCTCCTCACTGAAGCACAACTCATATGTAGAAGAGCAGTTGGAATCACTGTACCAATGGAAAGAGCAGAGACAAATGAGTTGCAGTAGGGAATGAGCAGTGAGCCATGAAATAAAAACCTGCCTGGCTGAACAAATTCTGTTACCATTGTGACAGGGGCTTGTATACACCAGAACAATGCAGTTTAAAGGTGAAACTTGCAGAAAATACAGCAAGGTAGGACACATACAAGGCATTCAGGCAGACAAAAAGAAACGCACTACGCAGGGAAGGGAAAAAGATTAATAGTCAAGTTGCATTTTCAAAAAGAGCACTACTCTGCATGCTGTTGATGAAAAATCTAATAATGAGAATGACACAGGACCGGGTAGTTTTGAGACTCACATTGTGAAAACTAACAAAAGACAAACGATATGGCTTACACCAGAAGTGAATGGCAGATTAATTAAAATGGAATTGGACACTGACTTGGCTGTTTCAGTCAGTCCATAAACTGAGCTTGAATGGTATTTCAAAGGTACTGGACTGAATCCTGCAGATATCTAACTAAGAAATTATAAAAAAATATAGCTCCTGTGGGAATGTCGTTATTTACAGTGAATACAACAGTCAACAAGCCACATTGAGCTTGTATGTGGTCAAAACAGAAGGGGGCGATATTGGCTGAAACTACTGCAACTTGATTGGAGATGCATCCACATTTGCATGGCACATCCCCTGCAATAGATTCAACTGAAAGTAAATTAGGAAAGGCACTGGATGATGCCACAGCGGTGTTTAAGGATAGCATTGGCAAACTCAAACATATCAAGGGTAAAATAATGGATCACACCTACCTTCCACATGTCCTGTCTCAAGCCCGTTGTCCATGAACCACTCAATCTACTAGACCCTGCAGCTCAGGAACCTAGGATGGTGGAGGGTAGTCCGGTGTACACAGCTCACCGGTTGACGGATTCATGTTGTCATGCATGGGATGCAGTACCTGTTCGACTGGGAAGGGTACAGCCTGGAGTAGAGATCTTGGGCACTATCCAGTTTCATCCTAGATCCATCACTCATCAAGGAGTTCAACCAGACCCATCCGGATCATCCCGGGCCATTGGGTTCTGGCTATTGGAAGAGGAGTCCTGTCAAGCCTGCACAGGCAGACATCTCCCAGTCTCCACCCAGCCACATGTTTCCAACTCATCACCTGCATCCTATTTAAACCCAACCCAGCTCTCATCCACAGTCCTTGTTCATTCATCATACCAGCAAGCCCAAACAGGTTACTCCTCCCTTCAGTTAACCTTGTTGCCTGTGGTGTTTAGTATCTAGAAACATAGGAAACCTACAGCACAGTACAGGCCCTTTGGCCCACAAAGCTGTGCCTAACATGTCCTTACCTTAGAAATTACCTAGGGTTACCCATAGCCCTCTACTTTTCTGAGCTCCATGTACCTATCCAGGAGTCTCTTAAAAGACCATATCGTATCCACCTCCACCACTGTCACCAGCAGCCCATTCCATATACTCACGATTCTCTGCCTAAAAAACTTAACCCTGACATCTCCTCTGTACCTGCTTCCAAGCACCATAAAACTGTGCCCTCTCCTGCTGGCCATTTCAACACTGGGAAAAAGCCTCTGACTATCCACACGATCAATGCCTCTCATCATTCAATACACCTCTATCAGGTCACCTCATATCCTCTGTCACTCCAAGGAAAAAAGGCCGAGTTCACTTGACCTATTCTCATAAGGCATGTTCCCCAATCCAGGCAACATCCTTGTACATCTCCTCTGCATCCTTTCTATGGTTTCCACATCCTTCCTATACTGAGGCAACCAGAACTGAGCACAGTACTCCAAGTGGGGTCTGACTAGGGTCCTTTATAGCTGCAACATTACCTCTTGGCTCCTAAACTCAGTACCATGATTTATGAAGACCATATGCTTTCTTAACCACAGAGTCAACACGCACAGCAGCTTTGAGTGTCCTATGGACTTGGACCCCAAGATCCCTCTGATCCTCCACACTGTCAAGTGTCTTACCATTAATACTATAATCTGTCATCATATTTGACCTTCCAAAATGAACCACCTCACACTTATCTGGGTTGAACTCCATTTGGTACTTCTCAGCCCAGTTTTGCATTCTATCAATGTCCCGCTGCAACCTCTGACAGCCCTCCACACTACCCACAACACCTCCAACCTTTATGTCATCAGCAAATTTACTAACCCATCCCTCCACTTCTTCATCCAGGTCATTTATAAAAATCACGAAGAGTAGGGATCCCAGAACAGATCTCTGAGGCACATCACTGGTCACTGACCTCCATGCAGAGTATGACCCATCTACAACTACTCTTTGCTTTCTGTAGGCAAGCCAATTCTGGATCCACAAAGTAATGTCCCCTTGGATCCCATGCCTCTTTACTTTCTCAATAAGCCTTGCATGGGGTACCTTATCAAACACCTTGCTGAAATCCATATACACTACATCTACTGCTCTACCTTCATCAATGTGTTTAGTCTCATGCTCAAAAAATTAAATCATGCTCGTAAGGCACAACATGCCTTTCACAAAGCCATGCTGACTATTCCTAATCATATCATGCCTCTCCAAATGTTCATAATTCCTGCCTCTCAGGATCTTCTCCATCAACTTACCAACCACTAAAGTAAGACTCACTGGTCTATAATTTCCTGGGCTATCTCTACTCCCTTTCTTGAATAAGGGAACAGCATCCACAACTCTCCAATCCTCCAGAACCTCTCCTGTCCCCATTGATGATGCAAAGATCATCACCAGAGGCTCAGCAATCTCCTCCCTCACCTCCCACTGTAGCCTGGGGTACATCTCGTCCGGTCTCGGTGACTTATCCAACTTGATACTTTCCAAAAGCTCCAGCACAATGTCTTTCTTAATATCTAGATGCTCAACCTTTTCAGTCCACTGTAAGTCTTCCCTACAATCGCCAAGATCCTTTTCTGTAGTGAATACTGAAGTAAAGTACTCATTAAGTACCTCTGCTAACTCCTCTGGTTCCTTACACACTTCGCCACTGTCACACTTGATTGGTCCTATTCTCTCACATCTTATCCTCTTGCTCTTCACATACTTGTAGAATGCCTTGGGTTTTTCCTTAATCTTGCCCGCCAAGGCCTTCTCATGGTCCCTTCTGGCTCTCCTAATTTCTTTCTTAAGCTCCTTCCTGCTAGCCTTATAATCTTCTAGATCTCTATAATTACCTAGTTTTTTGAACCTTTCATAAGGTCTTCTTTCTGTTCTCTCTTGTTTTCTGGCCCCCTCATTACTTGTTATCTTCCAATTTGTTAGTAAAGTATCACTTACTGCTAAATAATTTCTGTTGCTCTGCTTTTAGGTCTAACCTCCTCTACATTTCCTGACAAGGGATATATATATCACAGATTGCTTAAGATTTATCAGATTCAGAGTCACCAATTTCCCATAACTTATTTAACCCAATATTAATTTCCTGTAATTCATTAACCCCTTGGGTTCAATGTGTTTCTAGGACATGCTTTGTGATTTTTTTGTGTGAAATGGTTGCCAATTACTTCTGATTTTGTGTCATTTCCTTATTTTCAGCTATCATTTCTTCCATCTATATCTGTAAGGGACTCATATTTGACTTTGCTATCTGTTTTGTTTTAATACTCACCAGTTTACTCTCATGTTCTGATTTGCATTACTTTATGCCCCTTGGCAAAATGCTAACATGTCCACAATTCTCTGCAATTTCTGGTATCTTAGATTTTGCCTTTGATTTAATCCAATATTTAATTTTCCTTGTTAATCAGTGATCGTCACCCATCTCTGTCAGATTTTAGTGTTTTAAAGGATATGTTGTTTAATAAAGCACATTCTACTTCTTTAATTAGTACTTCTAGTGGTCCACTTCTGTACCTTTGAACATAGTTTCCCACAGCCAATTTGCCCATCATTCCTCCATTGTCTGACACAAGGTGCTGGAATGTGGAGCAACTATCTATCTGCTAGAGAATCTCAGCAGATCGAGCTTCATCTGTGGGGGGAAATGAATTATTCAGATGCTGCTTGACCTCCTGAGATCTTCCAGAATATTATTTATTCCTCATTGGTTCATTTGTTTAAATTTCATACCCTCAGTTCAGATTGAACCATTTCACTCTCAAACTCAGTGAAGTTCAATCATAAGATTGCTAAAGGTCCTGTCACAAGCTTGCTAACTACTCCTTTCACAATATTTTTACCTAAAATAGTCTTTTTCCCTCTTGTTGGTTTTGAATGCTAATTAGTTAGGAAATCCTGGGTTCAAATACAACTTCAATATCTTGGCTGGTATTTTACAGGCTCAATGAACGAGTTCTTTGGTGCAAGAGAAATCATCCTTGCAAACCCTGTACTGCTGTACTACCCAGCCAACCAACCAGCAACCCTGCAACCACAAATCACCAATAATTAGCTCATAGATGTTCAATTCCAATTTGTTCCATAAAAAGAGAGAATGATTCCCCTTGGCAAAAAGGCAGCCTTGGAGCTAATAAGACTTCAAGGTGCTCTGACAGCATAGAAGAGCGCCAGGCATCAAAGGGGAAAATTTCCATTAGCTGGAGTCACACCTTAAATAAAGGAAGATGGTTCTGATTATGGAACTCAGTTCTAGGACATCACTGCAGGACTTCCTCAGAACAGCATCTGACACCTTAAGTATCTCCAGTTGGGCTGAGGCACTGGAAAAAATGAAAAAAGAAAGTTTTAAGAGAATGCTACCTGTATTTAAAGGTGTGACACAGCAGGATAACTGCAGAGATCTCCAATTTTCTGAAGCCATTTGGGAGGGCCAACATAAAGATGACAGGATTTGCAGGAAAATTAAAATTGGATGCTGTGAATATAAGATGATGAATAAAAATGAAATAAGAAATAACTCAATTTCTTTACCATGTGGTGCTGGAATGTGGAAATCACTGCCACTTTTAGTGGTTGGGGTGAAGGTACTGAATAACTTAAGAGATGTGATATACACAATAGCAAAAAGAACTAGTAGAAGGATTTGTTAATGGGGGTATATGGAGAGATGAAATGCAGGCACATGAACACTATTTAGGACCTAGCTGTATGGTTAGTCTGTTTCTGTGCTATAAATTCTATGCCAGATAACTATGCAACTATCTCACTGATGTTTGTGGGTAGGCCCTTGCCATATTTTTGACAACCGGGACTTAATGGCTTGTTGTTAGTACCATTCTAAATAGGACAGGCCAAACTACTTAAAAACATGATAAATAAACCTTGAGAGCATTATATGTTTATATCCAGTAGAAGACATTTATGAAGTGGAAAAAAAGTTATACATTATCTTCACATCTTAATAATGGTGGCTAAATCTGTTTTTTATACAGGCTCTTCCTTATGCACTGTGCTTTATTGATATGTACAGTTATCCAAACAGGGCATGTTTAGTCTTCATTCACTGTACCAAGCACATTTGTTTACAATATTTATAGTATGTCAACATATCATCAATATTTCAGTCTTAAATATTCCAACAGTGATAAGCTTGAATGATTATTACAGAAGACCCAGCTTCTCAGTGACTGGAAGTCCTTCACTATGATGTTCCCTCATAGATTCCTTATAGGGGTTAAGCCAAGCATCAGTGCATCCTTTGGCATATACTCCTGCATCTTGGAATATGCCTGTCAGCATCATTTACTTGTAGGCTGCACCTTTCATTGGAAGACTAACATGTTTTGGCCAACCCAAGGTTTACCATTCATTGAGTTGATAATCTTCCAACGGCAATTGATGCTCTTCTCAGTGAGTCCCAGCCCATAGATCACAGAGTTCTCCGATAGGCAGCTTTTCAGGATAACCTGCTGTAGCCCCCTCCACAACCTCTTGGCAAACCCACACACCTCAAGGAAGTCGACAACAGTCTCGTCTGCACCACAGGCACCTAAAAGGCCACCTGCAACTGGAGTGAGTCTCCAGCTGTACTTGAAGGATCTGTGTGTAAGGGCCTTTCTCACCACTAGCCAAGTCAAATCTTAGCGTAGATTTCTTTTTCCTAAAGAACATTATATGCATAAAATATGTCATAAATATGATCAGGGTATGTCAGTATCTTCATTAACTATATAAAGCAACTCAATACATTGGCTTAAACAATGTCAACTTAACAAATGTTTTATCCTTAAGTAATGCATCAGTGCACCATAAGAGAAGATGTCACACAGGATGAATTCCTTCACAGCAGGACTTTGATCATTTTTTGGAAAAATATCTTTTATTCATGATAATGTACAGGTATGTCCTTCTTTGCAATCATTCTACATTCCAATCAGTACATTCTCCCACAACTCATCAATGCCAGTTATGTTTCCTCTTTAAACCATACACCTATGAAATGTTTGAGAGGCTGTTACACAGGGACATTGACCCTCAGATTTCAGCTCCAGCAGGACCCTAGACTGGGACTGTGAGTTTGTGAGCACATGCTCCATCAATTGGAATTGTTCTGGTCAGCAGTACTTGCTTCTGTACTGTACACCACTTGCACTTCTATTATGTGGGTTACTATGGTTACATCTACAGCTCATATGTGAAGCAAGGACCCAACCTTAAACATCTCTATTACTGTAACATCAATATGACCTGGCCACCATTATTGTTTAAATTATGTCAAGCGGCACTTCTAGGCTAAAGGGTTTATCTTCCACTGTTTTTCTATAAATCAGCTGGCAAAACAAAAGTTCGTGCGATTATGGTTAGTTGGAACAGTAAGCCATGAACAGATACTGCTTATCATGATGGGTGTAAAGGTGAGATGATTTCTTTGTAGTTCAGACAGGGAAGATACCAATGACTAATATGGGATGTGGGAAGTGTCTTTTGTGAAATAGCTTATTTTATGCATTCTGCCTGGAATACCACATAGAATAGTTTCACTTTGAAAGTGGTGCATAATGTTTGGTACAATACAGGGAAGAATTCATCCAATTTTACATTAAAAGCAGTGTGAAACTATTTCTAAATTTATCTTAATTTATTCCAGCATCACATTGGCTATAGTATAATTACAACTCCTGATCAGCAAACAAAATAAACCACCAAGCTATTAGTTTGGCAATCTGGAAAGTTAATCCACTAAGTAGAAAACAGCACTGATTTTTATTGTCAGACCCTTCGAGCCAACTAAGCTGTGCTGCCCAGCAACCCACCGATTTAAACCTAGCCCAGGGATTCCCAACCTGGGGTCCGCTGACTCCTCTATTAATGGTAGGGGTCCTTTACATAAAAAAAATAGGGAACCCCTGCTCTAGCCTAATCACAGGACAATTTACAATGATTAATTAACCTACTAACCGGTAAGTCTTTGGATTCTTGGAGGAAACCAGAGCTTCTGGATGAAACTCACGTGGTCACAGGAAGAATGTACAAGCTTTATTTTAGTTATA
Organism: Hemitrygon akajei; assembly: GCF_048418815.1. NCBI lineage: Eukaryota > Metazoa > Chordata > Chondrichthyes > Myliobatiformes > Dasyatidae > Hemitrygon > Hemitrygon akajei. The sequence continues at coordinate 87,501,213 of NC_133130.1, forward strand.
ATATTTCACAATACGGCGCAGAGTAGGCTGCACTGGCCTTTCGAGCCACTCTACCCCATCAAACCCCAACAACCTGAATCATAACCCTAACCTAATCACAGGACAGTTTACAATGACCAATTAACCTCCCCAATACATATTTGGGCTATGGGAGGAAATTGGAGCTCCTGGGGAAAACCTATGTATTCCACAGGGAGAACATACAGAGTTTCCTTACACAGGAGTTGGACTCCATACCCCAACACTCGGAGCTGTAATAGCATCGTGCTATCCACTACGCTACCCTGGCTGTAACTATTATTATTAAATGGGCATGATAATGATACGGAATTCTTTATTTTGGTAAAAAAAAACCTGAATTATTTTGTCGTAACAAATAAAAAAGAAGTGAACTCAAATGAAAGGCTATCTGGAGTATTGTCTTAATTTTAATCAATTAAATCCAAAAGGAAACAATGGAAAGAACACATTTTGAATGAATTTGCGTCACAGAGTCTGCAAGTGGCTTTCAAGATGCTGTCGCGCACCAATGGCCAAACCTGCTGGGCTGTGGTGCAGGCCGCAACAAAGCACAATGATGGTGAACAAGTCCGTAAGCATGGACATCAGAATGAGAGGCGTTTGCAATTACCTGAAAGAAGAGGAAGATTTCATCCAAGTAATTCAAGTGGCTATAATTGTTGTCTTAACTGAATTTGATTTAGTTGTGTTTTATTAGAGACCAGAAGTTCATGCCTCCCTCCCTCTGGTGTTACTCCCATAACTGAAAATACCTGAGTTTAGCAGAGACTAAACAAAATCTGAAAAGCCTCCCCGAAATGAAAGAAAATAAACCCCAAAAATCTCAGGGCCTCAGGCTTCACAAGGAGGGCTTTATTCTGGTGAACAAAAATGAATGAAAAGCCAGCAGTATAACTCAAGGTTTCTAGATATGCAATATTCTCAGACAACACCATATCAAACTGGTATGCCACACTTCCAGTTTTATTGTGTCTAATTTAGTTTCATATAACTGTCTGAAATATAACTTGCCCCCTTTATGTTTGTGGTTTCAATAGTTCCATGTCCGGCATCTGACGCACCCCACAGACCGATGAAATAAAGAATTTGGTCTCTGCTAAAAGACAGAAAAGAGGAATTTGTTTGGTCTGACATGTTTGGTCACATTCTACCGATTTCAATGTAAGAATCACATTACCAGTCTGATGCAAGTCTCATCATAATTGTAACCCAATGCAGTCCTGCTCATTTCTCACCATGTTAGTGCTTGATTTTCAGCAACTATTCAATCACTCAACACAAAGGAGTATCTTCGCATCTCTGTTATCATGATTCTGCAAAGAACTTGATATGAACCATGACTTGAAGGAAATTTGTCTCCCAGCCAAGGTTTTTATGTGTTTTCAATGCTATGTTTTATTGATACCAGCTATCTTGCACTAAGGTTGCTTTCTTGTTTTACCTAATACTTATTAACTTTGTCAGTGAGAGTTGACAAATTGTTGCAGACTGCAGCTACTTTGCTACTGAGAACACTTAAATACAGTAGCCTAAGTTTTTAATACGCACAACACTGTGAGGTTTCATATACCTCCCATTTTTATTCATATTGCAATCATTTTTCACAAGCTGATAATATCCAAGAGAAGTCATCCTCACACTACAGTGACAGGCATTTAGTGTCATCAGAGCGATAGTATTTTCCACACAACTACCAGTAGCAAAATTATTTCAGGCAGGGTTGAGAAGACCAAATATGTCATTGCTATTCATGGAAGCAGATGCATGCTGATTATGGGGTCAAAAGTCCCACATAAAATGAGACTTTGCAAGGCAGGGCATTTTGAAGACTGAATAATAATTAAGAGTCAAGTATGCAAACATCAAATCTCATTGAAGATTTATCCCACTTGCACAAAAGGACATCATTAATCATGTGTGATTTTGGCAGTAGAAATTCCACCTTGGATATTTTTCATTTTATCATTTGTTTCAACAACTCCGTCAACTGGTATCAATGTTCTATTCATCATTCTCTGGCACATAGAACTGCAGCTCAAACATAAAGAAAAAGAATTCCCCCATTTGGGAAAGCATACACCAATTTATTCAAGGAAACTCAGAGATTTAACCCATTTCAGCAAATAAATGAACAACATCGTTCCAAATAATTTTACGAGGAATTGCCATCATTAGGAAGTAGAACACTTTTCACCTTCTGGAATGATGACAATAACAGACACTTTCCGTGAGCCCTTCTTCACCATTGCTTGCACAGCTGAGGCCTAAGGTATGAAGGCTTGAGGTTTGTTTTCACAAAATCAAGTTGAGAATGTCACCAGAGGTGACTTGAAGAGTTCTGAAGCAATTTGGGATGTAACTTTGGAGAATGGTGACCGGAGAGCACATGCATTGAAACAGAGAATACTGAGAAGTTTCTTTCTTCACATGGCTGGTGACTTGAATTGGGAGTGGTTGGGATGGTGACAGTAATATAATGAATATGTGTATGGGCCAAGCACGGTGACCATGAGTAAACTATCTAAAGTGGTGGATGATATACACACAAGTCTGTAAAAATACTTTTGGAATAATGTTCAGCTGGCAGCTAAAATGATAGCACACTATAATCCAATGTCGCCATCATCACCTGTAACCCAGTGTCAATATGACTACCCCATAACGTACGGCATAATCGAAGACCCCTCCCACCTGGACATTCTTCTCCTTCCTTCCATAGGGCAGATTTTTTTAAAATTGTAAACATGCACCAGTTTGTTTGAGGACAGCTTCTCTATCCTGGTGTTGTAAGACTCGCAAACTGACCTATTACGTTTTAAGATGAACTCTTAACTTCACAATCTACCTTGCTATGACCCTTTCACTTTAGTGTCTACTTGGCTTGCAGAACTAAGTTTTTCCACTGTATCTCAGTACATGTGACAATAGTAAACTAATTTCATTTCCATTAACAAGAGTCCTCACCAGTTCATCCAGCCCTTCTGTGACGCCATACTTTAGATACAAGAAAAGGAGGCAGACATCTGTCATCTTGTCATTATCACATCTGGAATACTCATTCCTTGAAGTAGCATCATCCAGTGAATTCTGGCTACCTTTTTGAAAAAGGATTACAGGCTAGTCTAAGGAAATAGAGATTAGACATATAATGCCAGGGTGGCACACTAGTAGAGCTGCTTCCTTATCACTCTAACAATCTGGATTCAATGCTGACCTCAGATGCCATCACTGTGGAATTTCTGCATTCTCCCTGTGGCTGTTACTATTCACCCCACCCCCATCACAATGCCATGCGGGTTGGTGTCGTTGCGCGAATGAAGTCACTGGAGAAAGGTACTGGTAGATATGAACCAGCCTCGATATTTGACAAGATTCAATACAGCAGGTATCTTTGGTCAAAAAGTCTCCCTGTAACCAGCACTACACACATTTTATGTGCTAAAGATCAAAGAAAATTCAGGACAATTAAAAAAAAATCCATATTTACAATGCCTTCTTTGAGATACATATGTGACAATTTCAAATGCCTGGATCTTCCCACCATCACACCCTAATTACTGTCATATCCATGCAATGGGACGTTGATTGGATTCATGCATATGTAGACAATCAATTAAGTGCCTTTTTCCTGCTCTGTCTGATCTGCATTTTAAATTTAATCTTCAATGCATATTTGACTCTGAAGACTAGTAGCCAAAGTCAGTTAAGTTAATTATTACCTGTGCTAATCCCAAAACTCACTCTAGCAGATGGTAGATGAAGTGGCCTCAGTAAATTTCCCCCCACCCCCTCCCACCATGTGTAAGTGAGTGGAGATTCTGGAGGGGAGCTGATGGGAAGAGCTGGTAGGGAGAATAAAAATGGATTAGTGTAAATGAGTGTTTGATGCTTGGGGTTAACATGGACCTAGAATGCAGAAGGGCCTCTGTGTGATCATATGACAGATACTCGGCTAGTCAGGCAGCACCTGTGAAGTATCTTGGAGCACAGAAAAAGGCCCTTCATCCTAACTGGTCTATGCCAAACCAAGATTCCAATCTAAATTAGTCCCCTTTGCCTATGTTTGTCCCATATTGCTCTGAACCTTTCCTTATCCACGTTCCTATCCAGGTACCTTTTCAATATCGTTCATGTACCTGTCTCTGCCACTTTCTCTGGCAGCTCATTCCATATTCAGACGAAAATTTTCCACTCAGGTTCCTATTAAAACTTTCCCCTCCCACCTGAAACCTATGCCCTCTAGTTTTCAATTCCCCAGCCCTCATGGTTTCATACACCTCTATAAGAGAAACAACACTAATATTTCTGGTATATTCTGCTTCCATTTCAGATTTCCCACATCTGCAATGTTTTGCATAAGGCTTCAGGAGTGCTGATTTACTTCTGTGATGTCTGTTCACTGAACCTAACATCAGATCTATTAAGTGTCCATCACCTCAAGAAGAGCCGATGTTACTTGGAAGATAAGTATTAATTACCCAATTCAGGTGAGAGGTCATTGACTTGAAATGATACCTTTCCACCTGCTTCAGCAGATGACAGCAGGCCTGCCAAGTATTTCCATCATTAGTTGCTCATCCCTTGAGATATGCTGGTAATCGGTTCACTATGATGGCATGTACTAAGAATAAGTGAAAAGCATTTCTTTTACAGGCCAGACATAACTACATAGTGGTAATAAAGAGAAAAAAATGAATTTCAAAATGTAGTGTAGCACTTACAAAGAAAGTGCAGTGCAGGAAGACAAATAAAATGCTCTTTTTTTCATCTCTACTATCAGGAGGTACAGGAGCCTGAAAATACCCTCTTAATATTTTAGGAACAGCCTCTTCCCCTTTGCCTGTCAGATTTCTGAATAGATGACGAACCAACCCATGAACACTACCTCAGTATTTTTTGCTGTCTTTCTGCACTATTTATTTTATTTTATTTTTATATGTACATTTCATATTGTAATTTACAGTACTTTTTATGCATTGTATTGTACTGCTGCTGCAAAACAACAAATCTCACAATATATGACCTGCACAGAAGGGACAGGTTGCACTTGAATCTGACGGGGACCAATAATTTTGCGGGCAGGTTTACTAGAGCTGTTAGGAGTGATTTAAACTAACAAAGCAGGGGGATGGGAACCAATATGATAGAGCTGAGGATGAGCCAACAGGATTACAAGGAGATGATGGGTGTAACATGAATGTCAGGAAGGACAAGCCAATGACTGGGTACAAATGCAGACAGAACAAAGAGCTAAATTGTACCACAGAGGCAAAATTCAAAAGAATACAGGACTGAAGGTGTTGTATTTAAATGTGCTTAACATTTGGAATAAGGTGGATGAACTCATGGCACAATTAGAGATTGGTCGGTAAGAAGTCGTGAGGATCACTGAGTCATGGCTGAAAAAAGACCATAGTTGGGAGCTTAACAACAAAGGTTATACTTTGTGTCAAAAGGACAGGCAAGAAGGCATAGGCGGTGGTGTGGCTGTGTTGGTAAGAGATGGAATTACATCTTTAGAAAGAGGTGACATAACGTCAAAGAATGTTACTTCTTTGTGGGTGGAGTTAAGAAACTGCAAGGGTAAAAAAAAACTTTATGGGAGTCATTTATAGGCTTTCAAATAGTAGCCAAGATGTGGGGTTGAGATTGCAAAAGGAGCTGGAAAAGGCATGTCATAAGGGTAATGTCACAACTGTAATGGGGGATTTCAATATGTAAGGGAATTTGGAACATCAGGTTGGTGTCAAATCGCAAGGAAGGGAATTTGTTGAATGCCTATGAGATGGCTTTTTAGAGAAGCTTATGCTTGAGCCTACTAGAGGAAAGGCTATCTTAGACTGGGTGTTGTGTAAGAATCAGATCTCATTAGAGAGCTTAATGTAAAGGAACCCTTAAGAGGCAATAATCATCATATGATTGAATTCATTTGAGTGGGAGAAGAATACGTCACATGTATCAGTATCACAATGGAGGCATGAGGGGAGCTTGCCCAGCTGGATTGGAGGAGGATACTGGTGGGGATACCGACAGAGCAGAGATGGCTGAAGTTTCTGGGAATAGTTCACAAGATGCAGGATGTCTCACAGAAGAAGAAATTCTCACATAGCAGGGTTAGACAACCATGACTGACAAGGAAAATTAAGAACTGCTTAAAAGCCAAGGAAAGGGTTTATAAGGTAGCAAAGGTGAGTGGGAAGTTGGATGATTGGGAAGCTTTTAAAATCCAACAAAAGGTAACTAAAAAAGCTATAAGAAGGGAAAAGATGAAATCTGAGGGGAAAGTAGTAAATAATATAAAGCAGGGTACTCAAAGTTTTTTCAGTTATATAAAGAGTAAAAGAGAGGTCAGAGTTGATATTGGACCACTGGAAAATGATGCTGATGAGGTAGTAATGGGGGTCAATGAAATGGCAGATGAACTTAATGAGTACTTTTAATCAGTTTTCACTGTGGAAGACACTAGCAGTGTGCCAGAGGTCCATGAGTCTCAGGAAGCAGGAGTGAATGTCATTGCTATTACAAAGGAAAAATTGATAGGCAAACTCAAATGTCTTAAGGTGGGTAAATCTTCTAGACCAGATGGACTACATCCCAGAGTCCTGAAAGAGGTTGCAGAAGAGATAATAGGAGCGTTGGTCATGATCTTTCAAGAATCACTTGATTCAGGCATCGGGAGGACTGGAAAATTGCAAATATCACTCCACCCTTTACGAATGAGGAAGGCAAAAGAAAGGAAATTATAGACCAGTTATCCTAACCTCAATGGTTGGGAAAGTATTGGAGTCTATTATTAAGGATAAACTTTCAGGGTACTTGGAGTCTAATGATGAAATGTCAAAGTCACCATGCTTTCTGTAAAGGGACATCTTGCCTAACAAACCTGCTACAGCTCTTCGAGGAAGTAACAAGCAGGGTTGGCAAAGAAGAGTCAGTGGATATCAGAAGGCATTTGATAAGGTGCCACATACGTATGAGGCTGCTTAACAAGATACAATCCTATGGCATTACAGGAAATATACTGGCATGGATAGAGGAATGGCTGACTGGCAGGAGCCAGTGAGTGGTGTTGCTCACAGGTCGGTATTGGGACCGCTACTTTTCATGTTGTCTGTCAATGATTTAGATAATGGAAGATGTCTTTGTGGCAAAGTTTGCAGATGATACAAAGATCGGTGGAGGGGTAGATAGTGCTGAGGAAGCAATGTAATTGCAGCAGGACTTAGACAAATTGGAAGAATGGGCAAAAAAGTGGCAGATGCAATACAGTGTTGGGAAATGTATGATAATGTATTTTGGTAAAAGGAACAATAGAGCAGATTATTAACTAAATGGGGAGAAAATTCAAACGTCATAGATGTAGAGGGAGTCTGCGGTAAAGAAGGCAAATGCAATGTTGGCATTTATTTCAAGGGGAATAGAATATAAAAGCAAGGAGATAACTCTGAGGCTTTATAAGACAATAGTCAGGCCACATATGGAGTATTGTCAACAGTTTTGGTCCCCATATCTCAGAAAGGATGTGTTGTCATTGGAGAGAGTCCAGAGGAGGTTTACGAGGATGATTCCAAGAATGAAGGGGTTTGGGATTTACTGGAATTTTGAAGAATGTGGGGTGGGGGGGGAGGGTTGCGGGGATCTCATTAGAAACCTACCAAATGTTGAAAGTACTGGATAAGGTGGATGTGGAGAGGATGTTTCCTGTGGTGGGGGTATTCAGAACTAGAGGGCATAGCCTCAAAATTGAGGGGCAACCTTTTAGAACAGAGTTAACAAAGATTGGTCAGGGCGTCAAAGAATATGGCAAGAAGGCAGGTGTATGGGGTTGAGTGGAATCTGGGATGAGCCACAATAGAATGGCAGAGCAGACTCGATGGGCTGTAAGGCCTGATTCTGCTCCAATGTCTTATGGTCTTATGGTCAGTAATAGTAAATCTGATTCTGATTCTAATTTTGTCTCTGAAAGTGCAAGGGCACCGCTTATAGACCTGCAACAGCTTGCACTATACTAGTCACAAGTAAATTAACAATCAAAAAAGTGACAGATACTGGAAATCTCAATGAGTTAGAGGATGTTGAGAATGCTCAAGAAAATCCGGGGGATGAGGGGAGAGAAACAGAGAGGATGGTTAGGGTTGGAGACCCTTCATCAGAATTGGAAAAGAGAGGGTATCAGTGAGTTTAGTTCACTGGGACACAAGCATTGGTTTCTGCAATATAGAGTTGATGAGCCCCATCAAATTGTGTTTCTGTTTCATTCAACTCAGTGATTCCAATTGAGCTGAACACATGACTATACCATAGAGTACTTGCTCCTGCCCTTTATCAGTGGATCGTTCCCCTAGTACTTGATGCACCATCAATAACTCACTCTGAGACGTAAGAAGCGAGATATCGGCTTTTATTGACTGGAAGAATGAACAACACTACATCCTGGAGAATGAGGCTGGGCTCAGGCCTCAGTCGCCTTTATACAGGGGTCTGTGGGAGAAGCCACAGGAGCAGTCAGCAGGGGTCTAGGGGAGGAGCCACAGGAGGAGTCAGCGGGGGTCTGTGGGAGGAGCCATTGGAGCAGTCAGCGGGGGTCTGTGGGAGGAGCCATTGGAGCAGTCAGCAGGGGTCTGTGGGAGGAGCCACAGGAGGAGTCAGCAGGGGGTCTGTGGGAGGAGCCACAGGAGCAGTCAGTGGGGGTCTGTGGGCGGGGCCACAGGAGCAGTCAGCGGGGGTCTGTGGGAGGAGCCACAGGAGCAGTCAGCGGGGGTCTGTGGGAGGAGCCACTGGAGCAGTCAGCAGGGGTCTGTGGGAGGAGCCACAGGAGCAGTCAGCAGGGGTCTGTGGGAGGAGCCACAGGAGCAGTCAGCAGGGGTCTGTGGGAGGAGCCACAGGAGCAGTCCAGACAGGTATATGTAGTTCACCACAGTACTATTTGTAACAACCACCATCCACACAACTTAACTTCAACCCTCTGATACTCGATCCTTAGAGATAGCCCACATTTCCACTATGTACACATTCTAACAAAACTACAGAAACAGTGGCAGGCTTTCATCTGATTCCTGTCAACTAGATATCTTAATTTTTTGGAAGGTCTCCACCTTTGTTTTGTTCTGTGGAGAAAATTTCAAAACAAGTGAACTATTATAACATGTTCATGCTTCACCGTTTCCCCCAGGCTGATTCAAAGCCACTAAAGCTTAGACATTCATTACATAATTGCCTGGATAAAGTACAAATTACAAGGTAGATTTATTATCGAAGTACATATATATCACCATATACAATGATAAGATTATTTTCTTATGGAGATACTCAGTAAATCCAAGAAACAAATGGAATGAGTGAAAGACCGCATCCAACAGGACAGACAACCAACCAGTATGCAAAAGAAATCAAGCTGTGCAAATACAAAAAAGAACAAAAATAACAATAAATAACTAAGCAATAAACATCAAGAATATGAGATGAAGAGTTCTTGAAAGTGAGCCCATAGGTTGGGAGAACAGTTCAGTGGAGTGAAGTTATCTCCTCTGGTTCAAGATGGTTGAGGGGTAATAATCTGGTGGTGCGGGTCCGGAGGCTCCTTTACCTTCTTCCTGACGGCAGCAGTGAGAAGAGAGCATGGGGTTCTTGATGATGGATACTGCTTTCCTGCGGCAACGCTCCGTGTAGATGAGCTCAATGGTATGAAGGGCTTTACCTGTGATAGACTGCGCCATATCCACTACTTTATGTAAGATTTTCCATTCAAGGGCATTAGTGTTTCCATATCAGGCCATGATGCAACCAGTCAATATACTCTCCACCACACACCTAAAGAGGTTTGTCAAAGTTTTAGATTCAGCATGACGTCTTTGTGAACTCCTAAGGAAGCAGAGGCTCTGCCGTGCTTGCTTCATAATTGCACATATGTGCTGGCCCCAGGCCAGGTCCTCTGAAATAATGAGAAATTAAAAGTTGCTAACCCTCTCCACCTCTGATCCCCCAATGAGAACCTCCACTTTCCTCCTCCTGAAGTCAATAGTCAAACCCTGGGTCTTGCTGACATTGAATGATAGGTTGTTGTTGTCGCCACTCAACCAGAATTTCAACCTCCCTCCTCTTTGCTGATTCGTCACCACCTTTGATTCAGCCAAGGACAGCAGTGTCCCCAGCAAACTTTAAAATGGCGTTGGAGCTGTACTTAGCCTCACAGTCATTAGCATAAAGCGAGCAGTGCAGAGGCTAAGCCCACAGTCCTGTGGCACACCTATGCTGATGGCATCACCTGACTTCCCAATGCTCTTTAAATGATTGAACTCAAATCCGTGCCTCCTAGGATGGCAGAGCAGATATTTCACTTATAACTTGTAATAGCCATTGAATAACTTTAAAGGACATTCTACCTTGATCTGCATTACCTCTGATCCTCTCAGCAGAAATGCAATCAGCTCTTAGTATTTAATAATGAGTATCTGTGGATAGTTTGTGAATGGTTATCACTCAAGCTCTCTCTTCCCTCTATCCACCACCATGACATGCCTTTCCCATCAGTTCCCTTCTCCTGTATTCTCTAGCTATAACAGGACTGCACACCAAAGCACATAGAAGCAAAAGCAGTTGCTCTTGTAACTTACAAAGTAACAATAATTCTTCACTCTTCTGAATGAATGTTGATATTATAAAGGCTCAACACACTTGGTTAAGTTCATTTTCATTTTCACTGCATTTTGTTGATAGCACAAATTATTGTCGATCAGAACCTCCCAAGATGTTTTTATATTTTAATCTTATCTATACAAATATCACTGAGCACCTCTTGATCATGTAAAGCACTTCATGTAAACTTCTCTGCATTGAATTTTAACATCACCGTGTTCAGCTTTCAGTCTAATAACATCAGATTTATCACTGTCAAACGTAATCATAGTTACTGTGGCTCTTGGTCAATATCACTGAAAAAAGTCCTTCCCATCCTCACTATTACCTCCTGAGATTGTAAACAATCACATTCAAGTTTGTCAATGCTTGGTTTCTAGATTTGTCTTATTAACAACTCCAGATCTAGTACCAGCATAAACCATGGGACTTGATCATGACCAAGATTAGGAAATCGAATGAAACATCCTGGTAGGAACTTAATAATCATAAATCAAGATCTAAGCATCTAATTACAGTATGTTCCTTGTTGATGTGGGTAGGAAATAATGCTAGATAAATTTGTGTCTTTTGTGTATGTGTGATTGCTTCTGTGCCTGTGTTTGTGTGTGCTTCTATCTGTTTTTCATTGCATGGGCATCTGCTTGTGTATCCATAATGTATGTATGTGTGTGTGCTTGTGTCTGTCTGTCTGTGTGTGCTTACTGCAAAAATACACATAATTAGTTTCTTAGTTTCAAATCTAGCCATGTACCCTATGGTTTAATAAAATTCAAGCAGCAGCTCCCTGACAGGTTCCATTTTGCCTGGTTACTGTTTATCACTGTGCCATGAACCCTGGGTTTTGTTGATCATCGGCTCTTAGCTGTTTCAATATGTTTCCAACAACTCTCACTTGCTTTATTTTAGTACTAGACTTCCCAGAAAATTGGACCAAAATCTTGATGAAGAACCAATGTTGAACATCTTTCTCTGTCTAAGTGTCCCACAACAACATTCAATGAGGGTTACCCACTATGAAGGGCAATCTTACTGGCTTGCAGATTCACTAAGCACCTTCTATTTCACCAGCTATCCAAATAAAGAAATAACTTTTCATCTCCCTTACCCTGCATCTCTACAGTCCTGGGTGATTTCAAGGTGTGTGCTGGATTCCTTTACTTCCTTAAAGATCCACGGGTACATTTTGTTCATCCCCTGAGATTTGTTTACTACAAGTATGTACAGCTGCACCACCCCATGGGGGTAGTGGTAAAGTGAATTATGTTACAGCTTGTATCTGCAACACCCTCTTCTTGCTGTTCACAATCAGATAACAAGCCCAAATCCTTCTTGGTAAAAGCTGAGTCATGAAACCTGCTCAGTCTTTTGGCAGCCAGCGCAATGTCACCACCTTCAGACAGCTTCTCCTTGCACATCCCTCTCTTTTATTTAACATTCTAACGACTAAAATAATTATTATTCTTCAATCATTCAATCAATTCCAAATTTTCTGATGTCTTTTCAAGACATGTACTTTCAGCACTAAATCATCTTTCATCTCCGTTAATTATCTCAAGAACTTGCATAGTGTTGATTATAACCTGTCTCTCTGAGTACTGCTCCAGGAGCTATCTCCAGTGCCTGGTACTTTGGAATAACAAACAATCTGCTGGAGGAAAACAGCTTGAGCAGCATCTGTGGAAGGAAAGGAGCTGCCAACTCTTCAGTCTGAAACCCAACGTTGAAACTCTGCATGAACCCCGATGCAGAGCTTCAACACAAAACGTCAACAATCCTTTCCCCAAACCCTGCCTCCCACCCACAGATGCTGCTTGACCTGCTGAGTTCTTCCAGCAGATTGTCTATTGCTCCAGATTTTAGCATCTGCAATCCCTTTCTGTTGAGCTTGGTACTTTGTTCCGTAAGGCTTTATATTGTTATAGAGTATGAAATCATATATTCCACAAAAATGGGCCATTCAGCCTAAATCATCCATACCATCCAAGATGCCCATCTAAGCTATTCCCATTAGCCCGTGAGCAGGTTAAGATTAATCTGTCCCATAATAATCTAAACCCAGCTCACATTCCTTTATGATTACATTTAGGTAGGATTCTAACTTAGAGCCATTCAGTCATAATCCCACAGATTTTAGATTCACATATTGTCTCCTCAGCCAAGCACATACACCAAATGTCAAACCATGTATGACCCATTGTTGGACACCGCCAAGCAAGAGGGCGGAATACCTTATCATCTGTCTGTCTGCTTGGTCAGCAACTCATAGAGAGACTCGAAGTTGTGCTACACTTTTTGATCTGCACCAACCTGATTGATCCAAGATCGTGCTGATGAACCATGGTGACATGTTGCGAGTTGCTTACAAAGCTCCTTAAAGAACCTCTTCTGAATTACTCTCACTGAAATCTGCATTCAGTAATTTCCCTTTAAGCAAAATACTTTTGAACCCTCTGAATGAACTAAGGATCTCACGATCTTCTGGAGGACTTGGCAGACTAAGCTCTCAAGCATGCAGGTACAGCACCTTCAGGCAGACGAAGATACACCACAATGGCTGGTAGAGAGGGTGGAAGGGAGAACTCCAAGCCAGAATGAAACACCAAACAATGGGAGTTCCTTTAGCCAGAATCATTTTTAGTAAATGTACATTCACTGGAAATCAAGATTGAGGACCTAAGAGCAAGACTGAAGTAGAGGAGGGAAATGAAGATTTGCCGTGTTCTGTGCTTCATCAGTAAAACCCAGAGGTTTCTTGATACCTCAGATGGACAGGACTGCTGATTCAGAGAAGGCAAAATGTTGGGGTCGTACCTGCATGCTTAAGTAGAACAATTAATTGCTGACTGTTCTACTTACTAAGAGAGTTCTGCTGCAAGATCCTGACTGCCAAAACCTGATATTAATCTGCCACTTGAGTTATTGAATGTTGACATCACCAAACAACAAACAGTCCAACCCAACGCGTTTCAAATCATAGGGACTTTGACCAGGCTTGTTTAAAGAAATCTCTACCCAATTATCATCAATAAATGATCTGTAGCACCAGGGGTCCCAACGCACACAGCCATTGCTATGTTACAGTAGAGAATGCAAGCCATGCCTGGACCGCATTTTGGGAAATCAGATCACTTTTCTGTCCTTCTCCAACCTGCATACAGACAGAGGTTAAAGAGTAAGGCAAAGATAAGAACATGACCATGAGATACAGGAGCAGAATTAGGCCATTTGGCCCATCAAGTCTTCCTGCCACTTCATCATGGGTGATCTATATTTCCTCTCAACCCCAATCTCCTACCTGCTCCCCATATCCCATCATGCCCTGACCAATTAAGAATCTAACAACCTCTGCCTTAAATACATGTAAGAAGTTGGCCACCACAGCCACCTATGGCAATGAATTCCACAGATTCACCCTCTCTAGCTAAAGAAATTCTTCCTCATCTCCACACTGAAAAGACGCCCTTCTATTCTAAAGCTGTGTGTGTCCTCTGATCCTACACCCTCCCATCATAGGAAACATCCTCTCCCCGTCCACTCAATCATGGCCTTTCTCCGTTTGATTGATTTCAATTAGGTCAAAACTCATTCTTCTGAATTCTAGTGAATACAGGCCCAGAGCCATCAAAGGCTCTTTATATGATAAGCCATTCAATCCTGATAATTTTCGTAAACTTCCATTGAAACTTCTCCAGTTTCAGCACATCCTTTCTCAGATAAGAGGCCCAAAACTGTTCATAATACTCCAAGTGAGAGCTCGCCAGTGTTTTGTAAAGCCTCAACATTGCATCCTTGCTTTTATATTCTGGTCCTCTTGAAATGAATGTTAACGTCACATTTGCCTTCCTCACCACAGACTCAATCTGCAAATTAACCTTTAGGGAATCCCACACAAAGACTCCCAAGTCTCTTTGTGCCTCAGATTTTTGAATTTTCTTTCCACTTAGAAAATAGTCAACACTTTTATATCTTCTACCGAAGTGCATGACCATACATTTCCCAACATTGTATTCCATCTCCGACTTCTTTACCTATTCTCTTAATCTAAGTCCTTCTGTAGCCCCGCTACTTCCTCAAAACAACCTGTTCCTCCACCTATCTTTGTATCATTCACAAACTTTGCAACAAAGTCATCAATTCCATCATCAAATCATTGGCATATAACATAGAAAGAAATGGTCACAGACCCCTATGGAAGACAACTACTCACTGGCAGCCAACCTGAAAAGTCAACCTTTATCTCCACTCTCTGCCTCCTGCCAATCAGCTGCTGCTTTATCCATGCAAGTATTTTTCCTGTAACACCATGGGCTTGTAGCTTGTTAAGCAGCCTCACGTGTGGCACCTTGTCAAAGGCCTTCTGAAAATCCAAGTACACAATGTCAATCAATTCTACTTTCTCTATTCTGCTTGTTATTTCTTCAAAGAATTCCAAAAGATTTGTCAGGCAAGATTTTTCTCTTGAGGAAATCATGCTGACTACAGCCCGTTTTATCATGTACCTCTAACTACCCTGAGACATCATCCTTAGCAATCGGCTCCAACGTCTTCCCAACCACTGAGGTTAGACTAACTGGCCTATATATAATTTCCTACCTTCTGTCTCTCTCCGTTATTGAAAAGTGGCGTGACATTTTTAACCTTCCAGTCTTCCAGAACCATTCTAGAATCCAGTGATTCTTGAACTATCATCACTAATGCCTCCACAATCTCTTCAGCCATCTTTTTCAGAACCCTGGGACATATACCATTTGGTCCAGGTGACTTACCTACCCTTAGGCCTTTCAGTCCAAGCACTTTCTACCTAGTAATGGAAACTTCACATACTTCTGACCCCTGACACTCTGAAACTTCCACCATACTGCTAGTATCTTCCATTGTGAATACATTGCAAAATACTTAATCAATTCATCCGCCATATACTTGTCCCCCATTACTATCTCTCCAGCATCATTTTCCAGCAGTCTGATATCTACTCTCACCTCTCTTTTACTCTTTATGTATCTGAAGAAACGTTTAGTATTCTCTTTAACATTATTGTCTAGCTTATTTTTATAATTCATCTTTCCCTTCCGAATGACTTTTTAGTCCCCTTCTGTTGGTTTTTAAAAGTTTTCCAATCCTCTAACTTCCCACTAATTTTTGCTCTATTATATAATAATAAGTACTTTATTACTTCTGAGTGGGAAATTATTTTGCTACAGCAGCAACATTTAAAACACACACCTAGTAATAATAATAAATAATAATGATAAATGTAATCATAATATTAACTAATAATAAAGTACAGAATGATAATACACACAATAATAATTTACCAATGTGCAACAATAATGTACGAATTAATAAAACAGAGACTATTGTGTTATGACGTGTGTTCTCCTGTAGCACAGAGAATAACTGTTGTATATGCTTATAGCATTTGGTAGGAAAGATTTTCTGTAACAATCCTTGTGACAGCAGAGCTGAATGAGCCTGTTCAAAAGAGTGCTGCAGTGTTTATTCAGATGCATCTGACTTCATCTTCTTCACCTCAAATTTCAGGATGACTTCAATCACATTATGCTCACTTTCCCCTCAGAGTTATTTTACCTTAAGCTCTAATCAATTCTGGTTCATTGCACAACACCCTATCCAGAAGCCCTATTGCGCTCAACCACGAGCTGATCTAAAAATATCTCATAGGCATTCTAGGAGCTCCCCCTCTTGGAATCCAACACCAACCTGATTTTCCTAAGCTACCTGCATATTGAAATTCCCTATGACTGTTATAACAATGGTTTTTTGGCATGCATTTTCTAACTCCCATTGTAATTTGTAGACCACATCCTTACTACTGTTTGGGGGTCTGTATATAACTCCCATCAGGGTCTTCTTACCCTTGCAGTTCCTTAGCTCTACCCACACCAATTCAAAACCTTCCAGCCTTAGATCACCTCCTTCTAATGACTTGATTTCAAGGATCAGAGATGAAGTGAGTCAGCAACTTTATGTTCTTCATTGTTACCATTTCAGAGGATCTGTCCTGGGTCCAGCACGTAAGTGCAATTATGAAGAAAGCACAGCAGTGCCTCTACTTCCTCAGAAGTTTGCAAAGAACCAATATGGCATCTAAAACTTTTACAAGCTTCTAAAAGATGTGTGATGGTGAGTATATTGACTGCTTGCATCACAGCGTGGTATGGAAACACCAATGCTTGTAAAAGGAAAATCCTATAAAATGTAGTGATGTGGTCCTCATGGGTAAAGCTCTCTCCAGCATCAAGCACTTCTACACGGAGTGCTATCACAGTAAAACAGCATCCATCATCAGATATCCCCCACAAGCCAGGTGCATGCTGCCATCAAGAAGGTATAGGAGCCTCAAGACCCGCATCACCAAATTCAGAAATAGTTCTTACCCCTCAACAATAGGCACCTTGAACCAGGAGAGGATAACTTCACTCAACTTTACTCGCCTCATCACTGAAATGTTCCCAGATTCTATGGACTCATTTTCAAGGACTCTTCATCTCATGTCCTTGATATTTATTGATTATTTATTAATTATTATTATTATTTGTTCTCTTTTGTATTTGCATAATTTTTTTCTTTTGCACAAGATGCTGGGAGGAACAGTGACTTAAAATGTCAACAGTTTATTTCCCTCCATAGGTGCTGCCTGACCTGCTGAGTTCCTCCAGCAACTTGTGTACCTGCTTTGCTGGTTATGATTTCTTTTCTGCAACTCTAGTCCATTTACAACTGTACTTCTGTGCATTTGCAAAGTACTGCGATAAATCAGATATCTCCACAGATTCTGCAGATGCTGCAAATCTTGAAAAAAAATACACAAAATGCTAGAGGAACTCAGCAAGTCAGGCAGCATCTATGGAGGGAAGCTAACAGTTGACATTGTGGGCCTAGACCTGATGACGATTCGCAGTCCAAAACATTGATTGTTTAGTTCCTTTCATAGATGCTGCCTGACCTGATGAGTTCCTCCACATTTTGTGTGGGTTGGTCAGGAATCAGTAGCTGGTCTCCATGACGATGTTAAGTTTTATACCGGATGTTCACATCCAGGAAGAAACAAATCCACAGCAGACAAAGATCTCAGACCATTTTGATCTACCTCCGTAACGACCGTGGTGGTTTTTGTTGACTGAATGAATAAATACCGGGTGCCGTCCATATATGAAAAGCAGCGCATGGCAAAAGACATGACTTCTGGGCATTGCTGCAAGATCATATACACAGTGTCTGTTCTGCAAGGCTAAAATTATGTTGACTCTCTGTTTTCTGTAAATTATACACTGAAATGGTTTTCAAGAAATGATTAACTTATTGAGTCATTATCCCAGAACTGAGACAAAACAACTGATGAGAAGAGTCTGAATCATTCCAGGGTGGTGGTTGTCGTCAGTTCAGTTTATTAAGTCATCCAGAACTTGTATTCAGAAAATGTTAATACTAGTCATCTTCACCATGAAGCTGCTAGGCGGTTGAGAGAACTCACCTGTTGCACCACTGTCTTTGGGAAGGGGAATTTTCCATATTCACCAAATCGGATTCATCTGTGACTTCAGGCCCAGATCAACATGGCTGATTCTTCTCTGCCTCTGAAATGGTCATGCAGGCTGTTCTGTTCAAAAAGTGACGGGGTTCAGGGTAAGATCTAGCGACTGGAAAAAAAAGTAAATAAAATCACAATAGCATCCATTGCAAAAACCCTAATATTGCCTTGGACTATATTTTCCCTCTCCCTCTCAACTCATTACTTCCCTCCATAGATGCCCCCTGACCGGTTGAATCCCTCCAGCATTTTGTGTGTGTTGCTCAAGATTTCCACCATCTGGAGATTCTCTTATGTCTAATGTTGTTATGTTTAATTTGTTATGTAAATTTATATATAAATTATGTTAATTTATGTTCATGTTAACTATGCTTGTCATGTTTATAATATTCTGTGTTGCTGCTGCACAAAGCTAATTTCCATGACATTTATACCCTGGCGATGTGCGCCCATGACAGCCAAGTTGAAATTGAACTTGAGCTAATTTATAAACATGCACTCAATAAAAGTGCACTAACACAGAATTCTTCTTTGAAAAAAATTCAATACAAGTACTTGAGTAGACTTTTCTCAGATAGTAGAGTTTGGGAATTTATGTGAATGTGTTGGAGGGGCAGGTACCTCCATCCCATGTTTCCTGCTGTTCTCCACTGCCTGGATTTTCCTTTGCTTTGGGCCATTATGGGTTAACAACATTTGATAGCTGGTCTTTGAGGTTACACTGCATGAAATCCAAGGATAGGTAGCTGATTGGATTCATAATTAGATCAATGGTAGGGAGGAAAAAGTGATGGTCAACGGTTGATTCTCGGACTGGAGGCCTGTGCCTGCTGGTGTGCCCTAGGGGTCAGCGCTAGGACCTTTGTTGCTCATTATTTATATTAACAATTTGGATGTGAATGTTTATTCATTTAGTTAGCAATACAGTGCAGAGTAGGCCTTTTAGGCCCTTCGAGCTATGCTGCCCCAGCAAACCCACAACCCGATTAACCATAACCTAATCACAGGGCAATTTACAATGACCAATTAACCTACCCAGTACATCCTTGGACTGTTGGCAGAAACTGGAGCACCTAGGGAAAACCCATGCACTCCACGGGGAGGACATTCAAAGACTCCTTACAGAACGGCGGCAGAATTGAACTCTGATCTCTGGAATGCCCAAGCTGTAATAGCATTGTGCTAACTGCTACACTCTTACAATGCGTGGTTAGTAAGTTTGCGGTGGGAATATTGCCAGTGAAGAAAGTTATCAAATGGTGGGGGGGGGGAGGTGAGATCTTGATCAGCCAGGTATAAGGGTTGGCAAATGACTTTCACTCCAGATAAATATGAGGTAGCACCTTCCAGACCCATGACCACTACCATCTAGAAGGACGACAACACCAGATACCTGGGAACACCATCACTTGGAAATCCCCCTCCATATCACCCACCCTCCTGTCTTGGAAACATATCACCCGTTCTTTCATTGTCACTGGGTCAAAATCATGGAATTCCCTCCCTAACAGCACTCTGGGTGTTCCCTCACCTCAGGGACTGCAGTGGTTCAAGAAGGCAGCTCATCACCACCTTCTCAAGGGGAACTAGGGACGAGCAATAAATGCTGGCTTAGCTGGCAATGCCCACATCCCGTAAATGAAAAAAAAAATTGCATTTTGTGAGATCAAACCAGGGTAGGACAGTGAACGGTTGGACCTTGGAATATGTTGTGGAACGAAGGGAGCAAGAAATACAACTACATAGTTTGTTGAATGCAGCATCACAGGTAGACAAAAAGGTTCAAAAGTTTAAAGTAAACTTATTATCAATATACATATCTGTCACTATACACTACCTTGAGATTCATTTTCTTGCAGTAGAGCAAGGAAATACAATAGAATCAATGAAAAACTACACACAAGTACTGACAAACAACCAATTGTGCAAAAGGCAGTGAAGAATACATTTGACATGCTGGCCTTCATCGGGCAGTACACTGAGTATTGCAGTTGGGATGTTATGTTGACAATGGTGCCCTTGGAGTATGTTGTAGGAAACCACGCTGTTGTAGGAAATCCATCAGTAAACTAGAAAGAGCACGGAGAAGATACATGAGGATGCTGCCAGGATGTGAGGACCTGAGGTACCAGGAGCGGTTCTACAGGCTGGGACTTTATTCCTTCGAATGTAGGGGATGAGGTGTAGTCTACATCACGAGGGGTGTAGACTGGGGGAAAGAACATACTCTTTTTCCCAGGAAAGGGGAACTAAAAAACAGGGGGCATCAGTTTAAGTTGAGAGCTGAAAGATTTAGACGGGATCTTTGGGATGAATTCTTCTCACAGAAAGAAGTGCGGGTATGGATCGAGCTGCCAGAGAAAATGGATGAGGTGGTACGTGAACGACATTTAAGAGACGTTTGAGTAAGTACATGGATGGAAGGCATTTAGAGCACATGGGTCAAAGGTGGGCAAATGGGACTATCTACGTGAGCACCACAATCAGCAGGGACGCATGCTTCCCTGATGTATTACTCTATGATTACTATGATTAATCATTGTACCAGGATGAAAAAAAGGATCCACTGGTGAATCCTGTGGCTTTATTTATCTTGAAATGGCACAAAAAAATAACTAGCCTAACAGTGGCTGCTGAAAGAGAGCACTGCACGTATTTCAGGCCCGACAGCAAAGGAATTTCAACCTGAAGCATTGTTTTCCCCTGTCAACAGGTGCTGTCTGATCCACTGAATGTTTCTGGCATTCTCTGCTTTTTTTTTGCAGTTTTTTTACTTCCTCAACTCCCTAGACATTTACTTTAACGGTTATATGAATTGCTTCCATTTCAGTAGAAAGGGCACACAGGCACCATTTAAAGGCTGATCAGACTGTAACGTCAACCCCACATTCCCATGGTAACTTTACACCTCCCTCACTTATCAAAGTTCAAACTCTCATGAATTTGTCTACTTCTGCATTAAAAACGCTCAGTGGTTCTGCTACAACCACCTTTTGAGGAAGAGAGATCCAAAGAATTCTCACAACACTCTGAGGAAAAAGATTTTTCCTCTTCCCTGTATTAAAAGGTTAACCTCTTATTTTAGATCTATTTTAGATTAATAAAGAAGAATTGTCTGCCTTGTTAAGACCCCTTAGTTTCTTACATGTTTCAAATTTTATAACATGACATAGAATAAGTTGTTTGATTTCTGGTCAGGTATATTGTATCATCACTGCCTTCTTAAAACTGAATGTTTTATTTATTCAAATTGTGAAACAAAATGATTTACTTTAGCATTAAACCTTTAAACTTCCATGATAGTCACACTTTTTATGATACTTTTAATGGAAACATTATGCATTTTTATTTCAGAATCTATTTAATGACTTTCAATACACACAAAGGGGGAATAGCAGAAGGTGAATCTGTGCATCACTGATTTGGGAAATACAGATGGTTGACTTGTTCCCGGTCGCTTTAAGTATTTTTGTCTGAGTATTAAGAATATCAGAATCTCGGGATCAGGTTTTAATATCACTGGCATATGTTGTGAAGTTTGTCATTTTGTGGAGAGCAATGTATATAAAAACTATAAATTACTATAAGAAATATATAAATAATATATATTATATGTTATATAAAGTGTATATATAGTATATGATCAGCTGGGGTCTGATCAGCCCCGGCTGGGTCAGCTGCAGGAGGGTGTATGATCTTGAAAGACCCGAAACACCCGATGATTCCAGGAACATCACTGAAGATGTGCCCGGGGCATCAGCAGATGTATGTACACAGCATATATAATATACATTATATAACATTAATTAAATAAGTAGTGCAATAATGATTTAAAAACTTAAATCATCTGAATAAACAAGAAGGGGAGTAACTTGTCACACTGGGGCTTCTCATCTTTGCTTTCAACTGTTTAAGAATGAACTGTCCCCACTTCCACTATAGAACCCACTAACTCTCATGAGTGAGAGAGATAAAAAGAAACAGTCTCACCGTTATGACATTCCATACATCCATCATACACTCAGAGACCACCCTATTAGGTACACCTACTTGTTATATCTAGTCAGGCAGTCAGCAACTCACTGCATAAAAGCACGCAGACACGGTCAAGAAGGTCAGGTGTGCTTCAGACCACGCATCAGAATGGGTTTGAGTATCTGGAAAGCTGCTGATCTCCTGGGATTTTCACACACGACGGTCTCTAGAATGATGTGAAGAACGTTTGGTGGGCAGCGGTTCTGTGGGTGGAAACAACTTGCTCATGAGAGAGGTCGGAGGAAAATGGCCAGACTGGTTCAAGGTGACAGTAGCTCGAATAACCACACATTACAACGGTGGTGTGCAGAGCAACATCTCTGAAAGCACAACACACTGAACCTTGGAGTGGATGGGCTACAGCAGCAGAGGGCCATGATCATACTTTCAATGGCCACTTTATTAGTTACAGGAGGTACCTAATAAAGTGGCCACAGGGTGTAGATGATATTGATTCTGAGAACATTCTTTGAGTGTTATGTACCTGCATCTTTAAAAAGAAGCAAACAATTCAATTTAGTGCTAAATATTTTAAGGAAGTAGGTCCAGCAAGCAACATAATAACTAAATTCTGGACACTTTGTCTACTTAATAAATATTTTATTTCATTCTCCATGAGAAGTTTTGGTTTAATTATTTCCCACAGCTAGCAATAAACAGAGGAAATATTTTAATTTCCCAAATAGATGGAACTATCCCTTTTTCAACTGATTAATTAATTGCAAGGCGAAGATTTATTGCTGGATGTAGTACTTTTTTGACAGCAGATGGCGATAATGGACCACATGTTTACTCGGCACCTTTCCTGCCACTTGAAAATAGATTTTAAAAATGTGGTGGGACTTTTTGCCATTATCTCATCAATTATTTTTAATTGTTTTTCCTGTTGATGCAACCCATCTCCCAAGACTTGCAATTAGACTTTGCTGACATAAGCACCATTCAGTATTCAACTACAGAGACAGGCACAT
Source organism: Hemitrygon akajei (assembly GCF_048418815.1). NCBI lineage: Eukaryota > Metazoa > Chordata > Chondrichthyes > Myliobatiformes > Dasyatidae > Hemitrygon > Hemitrygon akajei. Next base: position 87,524,430 of record NC_133130.1, read on the forward strand.
TCAGATTTACATTTACTTTGTGAACCGACATTTCTCCTCCAATTTGGACTGGGAGATGCCAACGTTTATGTGGCTCTTCTAATAAGAAGCGTGCCCCAAAAAGAAAATTTTGTAAGGACAAAGAATACTGTATATCAACGTATCAACCCCACCCCCACCCCAGTGAATTTGAAAGTTTAGGTATGTCAAATTTCTTAAACCCTCCCATCAGGAAGGAGGCTGCATAATATCCTCAATAGGGCCACCAGACTCAAAAGCAGTTACCTTCCCCAAATAGAAAGGCTCACCAACACCAACTGACTACTTTATAATTTTCTGTCAGTCACCTTAATGTACAGACACTCCTGTGCCTAGTGTCACTTTATGGACATACAATCAATCTATGTATGTATATAAGCTATCTTATGTACTTATACTTATTGTGTTTTATTATTAATAATATTATTGTGTTCTTTACCTTGTGTTTTTCTGTGCTGTATCAGATCTGTAGTGACAATTATTTTGTTCTCCTTTACACTTGTGTACAGGAAGTGACATTAAACAACCCTGGATTTTGGATCCTTCAAGCTTTTCACCAGCAGCGAATGGATGGCTGGAGAACTCCAGCAGCCGAGCAGCACTTTGTTGGCTGGTGCAGACTTGGTGAGTTGAGGAGCCTGTTTCCATGCTGTACCTCCCATCATCAAAGCGAGTGATATCGCCCCCGGGAGCGGTGGGAGTTCCTGCGGAGGCGGTAAAGATAAAGAGGTGCTCAATAGAAAGGGGGAAGCTGAGAGATTACAGGCCTAATTTAAGAAGTTTATTTATATGCATTTGATCCTCAGTGCCTCAAAATCAATTACAATGATCACGTAATCACCCCATTTCTTACGAACCCACCATTCTCTTTGACGTTGTTTGAAGCATGTTACAGTTGTTGAAAAGCAGTGGGATACTTCTGTATTTGGCATCTCATGAGAAATCTGGACTGAAGAAATAGTGTTGTTTTCAGGCCCGGCCTGCACATTATGGCCATTCACTACTGTAGTACAGTGTTAGATGGTACTCTAATCACACAGTTACACAATTCCTGTGAATTAGGGTATGGAAATCAGTGGGGTAAAGTTCAGAACCTGCCCTTTCGAATGGTCTTAACCATATTTCTCTAACCCACAGCCCAACCAAGATACTTTATGTACCTTCAGGCAGAGAGTCATAATTTGCCTGAGCAATTATCATGTCATAAGTAACTTTCCCCTTTACTGATCACAGAGCTAGAAGCTGGACTGAAACGAAAAGTGATTGACTGTGGTCACTAATCCAAAATGTTGCCAGCCAAATGAAAAAGAAGTGTAACAGTATAACGTGGAGTATCTCAAAATATGGGTTTATACCAGCACCAAGCAACCAACAGCATCCAGTATGGCTGTTGTGTGAAAGAGGTTTTTTTTTCAAATAAGGCAATGAAATGGTCAGGCTCCTTGAACATTTGAAGAGCATATATTCTGAAAAGCAAATAAGAACTTGGCTTATTTTCAGTCACTTCATGAAAACTTTCAGAAATGAAGAACACTTCAAATCATGTTTGAAAGCACTTCACAACAGAACAGCAATGGTTTGCGTGCTTCATACATTTTATTGCTTCTTGCTAAATCTGAAAAGCCCCATACAATTGGAGAAGAACTAATTCTGCCAGCAGTAAAGGAGGTTCTGAGTATGGATTTGCATAAGTCACCAGACCGAATAATTAAAGTCATTCTGTTCAGCAACAGCTCTGTTCAACAACAAATAAATAAAATGCCTGAGAAAGTGGAAGACAAATTGTGCAACATACAACAGAATTTGCTCTGCAGTTGGATGAGTCAACTTTGTCAGGCAAAGAATCTTTGCTTCTTGATTATGTTTGAAAGTATAGTTCAAGAGTTGCCTTTTGCAAGGGGGCTAGAAACAGATACGAAGGGGGAGGCAATATTTCGAGTCATTGAGTAGTTTTTCAAAGACAAGGATATTCTGCTCATTAACATTCTTCCTTGTGCACCATCAATGACAGGACACCACCGTGGGGATTTTCACTTCCTTGAAAAAAGCTGTACCTAACATATTTACCATTTTCTGTGTAATTCGCAGACAACATCTTGTCATAAAAAAACCTAAGTGATCAGCTGCACAAATCGTTAAATACTGCCAGTAAATAAAGTCAAGTCCCATGCTCTCAATTCTCAACTATTCCAAGAGCGTTGTATTAAGAATGATGAACAGTTTGAACATTTGCTGTTGCGCTCAGAAGTCAGATGGCTCTCAGAAGGAAACTGCCTGAGACACTTGAATGTGCTTTTTGAAACTGTGATAAAATTCTTTGAAGATTCAAATGCTTCAATAGGTAATCAACTCAAGCATATTAGGCATGACCTTACTAATTTGTCAGAACTATTTGCAAAGTTTAATGAAATCAATCCTCATTTACAAGGAAATGATGTGTCTTATCAAGGTCAAATCAGTCATCGCTAAATTTCTGTCCAAGTTTAACACTAAGTTCAGCACTGGCTGTCATGACCTTTTCCAATTTCTGAGCCTTTCTGAGTTGGAAAAGAAAGAATAGCAGATAATGATCTTCAAGTATACTATGCCCACCTGGGCGAGCTGTATAAAGACACGTCAAAGAGATTTCAGATCTTCTCTCGATGCAAATTTCAAATTGGGGAATCAATTCATTCCCGAACACCTACAATGAGCAATTAACATGAAGGATGGAGGAAGAACTGATCTTGCTACAAAATGACTTTGAGCTGAAGACAAAGTTCAGTAGATCATATCAAGACTTTCTCGTTGCAAAATGCTATCCTGCGCTGTGGAAAAAGGTCAAGATGTTCTTTATTGCCTTCCCAATATCATATTTAGATGAGTGCAGTTTTAGTGCAATTGTCCAACATCTGTCAAGGCAATGAAACAGACTGCAAATTGCTGAGCATAGGGATTGAGGCTCCTGAGTGACATTCAACCTAATGTTGAGAAGCTGATATCACTGCACCAAGCCCATTCGTCTCATTGAAAGGTTAAAGAGCAATTAAGTAATGAGTAGTTGGACTACTAAAGTACACTCTAAAATTGCTGATGAAAATTGTTTTTACTGCAATTGAATAATTTTATTTGTAGCTTTAAATAAATTTGAATGATTTTTGCAATTATTGGTCACTGCTTTGAATTTACAATTCCTATTTTCTTCACTGTACATTATAAATCAAAATTATTAATAGTTTTTGTAACGGCTGGAGAGGAAGAGGGGGAGCTGGGGATGTGGCCTGGGAGCTAAGGGGTCGGTAATCCAAAATAGCTCGAGAACCACTACTCTACGATTGACAACCACAGGTTGTGTTGCAGCACTAAAGTTACCCAGAAGGTGGCAGCATTGTCGTGCATAAGCGGAACAGTAACTATATATATGGGCATGTTTCTGATTTTGACCACCAGGTCTCATTTAACGCCGCTTGCTTCGCGCAACAGAGTTAAACGAGCGGCTGCTTCCAGCGGCGGCAGGGGTTGCTACGACAGTAGAGAGAGGGGAGAGGCGTCCAACCGTATGAGGGAGGCATTTTTATCCTGGTTACTTTTTCCCAAGCCCCACCCACACACTATCCAGACTACTATGCTATTCACACGTAAAACTCTGCAGATACTGGAAATCCAACACAAAATGCCGGAGGAAATGAATAAAGAATCGCGTCTTGGGCCGAGATCCTTCTACAGGACTGGAAAGGAAGGGGGAAGACGCCAGAATAAAACGGTTGTGGGGGGGAGGGGGGGAGGCTAGCAGGAAGGTGAAGCCAGGTGGATGGGAAAGGTCAAGGGCTGGAGAAGAAGAAATCTGAAATCTGATCAGAGAGGAGAGTGGAGAGGAGAGGAGAAAGGGAAGGAGAGGACCCAGGGCGAAGTGAGAAGAGGTGGAACGAAATATCTTTACCAGAAGGAGAAATTGATATTCATGGTGGTGGCTACCCAGATGGAATTCAGTATAAGGTTTTTCTCCTCCACACACACACACACACACACACATCTTGGCACAAGAGGAGGTCATGGACACCTTCTATGGTGGGATTTGATCTCAAGGATTCTGGGTGGTTGTTCTGTCCACCTGGGTTACTAGTCCAGTAATTAAACCGGTACACTTTGATTGTCGTAAGGCTCAATAAAAGTTCATCAACCCGAAATCCGCAGGTTTAGCTTTACTCAGCTTTCTGCCGCGTATCAATACCATTTCCTTGATTTGGTTCAAAGCCTCGTCAGTGAAGCATTTTGGAACATGCTTTTAAGAATGTAAGCACGGCTGTTTTTTGAAGTACAATTTGTTTTTCTTTTTCCTTGCGGCTTTTATTTGTCCTTTCCCGCAGCCACTTTCAGGTCACTGGGAAAGATCTGGCAGCTTCCTCAATTAGACACAAGCTTTCCCATCCAACCAGTCCCACAGCAAATCACTTCAACGGGACAGGACCCCCGTAAATGTCGAGTCCACTGGGAGCGTCACCCACCCCAAAAGTGGTGGTTTTATTTATTTATTTTGGACCCATACTAACCTGTATCTTTGGAATGTGGGATGAAATCAGAGCACCCGGAGGAAAGCCGGGGAGAGCGTATTGTATAAACACCTTGCTGACGACAGCAGGAGTTGAACCCGGGTTGCCAGTGCAGTAATAGCATTACTCTAATTGCTACTGTGTTAAAACTGGAATTGTCTCATTGTTCCCCGGCAGAGTGGGTGTGCAGCAATGTGTGAATTAAAACCGGTGGGCTTAAATGGTTGCTGTCAATATTGTAAATACAGTACTGGAAACACAACTGTTTAAAAGTATTGGACTAGGAATTCATTCATACAGCACAATATTTTGTCTGGTGTATGTACAGGAATTATATCAAGAGGTCCCGTGGGGACCCTGGTAAAGGGCGATGAGATGCCCACTTCAAGGATTGGATTAGTGTCCAAACTGCAAACGAGTTGAAAACAAACTGATGGAGGAACTCAGCAGATCGGAGGAAAAGGAATTACCAATGATTTCGGTCAATAGATTCCTTCTCCCCCACAGATGCTGCTTGACACACACACACACACACACACACACATGCACACACACACACACACACTCAAACACACACACACACTCACACACACACACACACACACACACACACGCACGCACACACTCATACACACACACGCACACACACACACTCACACACACACTCACACACACACACACACGCACACACACACACACACACACTCAAACAGACACACACACACAGACTCAAACACACACACACACTCACACATGCACACACACAAACACTCAAACAGACACACACACACAGACTCAAACACACACACACACTCACACATGCACACACACAAACACTCAAACAGACACACACACACACACACACACACACACACACTCAAACAGACACACACACACAGACTCAAACACACACACACACTCACACATGCACACACACAAACACTCAAACACAGACTCAAATACACAATCATACACATGGACAATCAGCCACAACCCATAATATGTATACGTACACTTGCAATAAAATTCTCATACTCACATTCACATATACAAACATATGCATGCAATTACATACACACAAAAATATTAGCATATAGAATTATGCACACACTCACTACAGGTACACACAGAAATATACATGTGTACACATAAAGCCTTACGCTCTCACACACACAGCAATTAGCTACAATAAGATCCAAAACTTTGGCTAATCTGCCCTGCCTTCTCATTTCGCTCTTCACTCTAACTGATAAAAAGTCATTAATATTTCAGTGCTTGTTTCTGTTAATTAGGAGATCAATCCACTGGCTTCACAGGTGGCATTTTCTCACACTATTGCATTGTCAGCCGGTCCAGAACACACTCTGAAAGTCTCAAGGCCAAGCTGTTCCTTTCATTCAGCAGTTCTAAGCTGACTCCGCCGACAAAGTCCATCCTTGGCTCCCTCTCACTCCAGTGAATGACCCAACCTGGGCTGTCAGTCACATTTCAAGAGTGATCTTCCATTGGCTAACTTACCACTAGTGTGATACAATATCTGGCCAGTGTCTAGTCTGCCTATAAAAGATTCCACGGATGCAGTGCAATAAATTACAGGCACGCACACACACACACACACACACACACACACACACACACACACACACACGCACACACACACACACAGCAATTTATCTACTTACAATGTTACTCTGGTTAATTTGTCTAAAATTAATTCATTTCCGTCTCTCAGACTGCTTTTCCCTTTTCCAATCAAAACTTTTATTCCTGGGACCTTGCGGTGCAAACATCAAAGATACATGCCCAGACACAAGCTTGTGAGTGAGATACCAGTCAATGAGGTTAACGAGATCAGTCCTGATGAAGGGTCTCGGCCTGGTACATCGACTGTTCATTCCTCTCCATAGATTCTGCCTGACCTGCTGAGCTCCTGCAGCAGTCTCTGTGCATTAGCCTGGATTTCCAGCTTCTGCAGAATCTCTTGTGTGAATGAGATTGAGAAACGTAATGTGATTGTTTTCTTCGCTGTGTGATACTGGTCTGGAAACTCACCGCTTAGCTGCGTGCTTGGAACGCACAAGATGATTGGCAGGGATCATGACTGCTGGAGTTGGCATTGACCTTGGAACTGGCAGTGCAGTACACACAACAAAGGATATACCAACTGGTGGAAGTCTGTCACCCTATGGCAGTGGTGTCAGCACCCATGGGCAGGACGTATGGTGTAGACTGTGAATAGGTAGGCTTATAAACAGTTTGGGAGTCTGGCACTGAAGGAAACAATGGAACCTTATTTCTGCCAACCACAGGGTGGGACTTCCTTTGGACACCCTGATGCTGCCACACATTCAATGCCAAGGTTATCCCAGCCCTGGGAGTGGGGTGCTGCCCACTGCTGTACCCAGTCTCCATTCACCCAGTTGTCCACACTGTGAGGCTGCACCTCCTGCTGAGGCCCGCTGCTATGGCAGGGGATCTGGCCCAGACTCTGTGATACCATGCACTTGCTCACGCTTTGATACACTGCGTACATCGTCATACGCAACTCAGAAAGAAGATGGCTAGGTCCCCCATACCAAGCAAAGTTTAGTGTCATGCACAATTCCACTGAGTTACAATGAAAATCTTGCTTGCAGACATTTAAGTACAGACAATGCAGAGAAGATAAGTTGTACATAGATCATACAAACAATAAAGAGAGAGGGAGAAAAATTGACTGTGCATACAAAATAACTTAGTGCAAAACAAAGACACATTTAGAGATAAGTCCGAAATTGTGCAGTATTAACAACAGACATACAGCATGACACTATTACATTTTTGGAAAGTGAGTACATAAGAATTGGTGCAATGCTCACAAGTCCTTGTGTGTAACTGGCATTACTGGTCTCAACCTAGCTGGTCATCAGAACAGTGCCATTGCCTTCAGTGTCTCCAAAGCCAGGGAGTGTTTGCTGCTCTTCTCACACTCCAGCAATGACGCTGGAAGGGCGAGGTGTAATTGGTGAGCGAGGGTAGAATTAGAAAGGCTTGCAATAACTCCCATAATAATTTGCCTGCAATTCCATAAACTCAGAAAGAAAGAATGGTCAATTGGTCAAAGCTGGAAAGTGAGCTGGGCGGCATTTAAGAATAAGTGCGCTTAGATGATGAAAGGTAGAATACAGATAAGTTTTGCAGGTTTTGCAGACATTATTCTCCTGGGCATTGTTAATTTTAAGTTGAAGTCTGCAAAAGTTTCTTTCTATCTTTCACCAAGGCCACTTACTGATTATTATCAGGAACACCAGTCGAGCAAGCGGTTCCCAGTTTAATGTTTGAAAGTACTTTGAGAAAGCTGGCCAAGCCTCAGAACTGAAGAGGTGATCACCCGGAGACCAACCTCTGTTCATCTCTGATGTGTTTCAACAGGAGGAGTTAGGGGAGGGACATCCACGGTTTATACTGTAGTGGGAATATTACTGTGTAATATTAAGTGTAATCAAATATAATTCATTACCAAGCATTGGATTGGGTGGTAGATTTGTTAATTTTCTGTACTTTAAATTTTTTATGCTTATTTGCATTTTTATGTAATCACTTACATGCATGCAATTGTTCAATCAGTTTTTCAGTGGTTACAACTGCCTCTGTATTTTTTTTAGAAAATTCCTGATTTCAGTGGTGCTATCATACTACTTGAATCTTGCCATCTGATTGGTTAATGTTATCAATAGAATTTCTCTTAACAGTAGACTGGTATCAGAAAACAACACTACTTTGATCTTTCTCTCTTGCTCTTTTCTCTTTGTCTCTTGCCTTGTTTCTTCCTTTCTGTTCTTTGCTCTTGTAACACTTGATAAAATGTTTGCAAGCAACAAGCTTTATACCTCATTCTTAACTTCTGAAGAACTTTTGGATCACAAAGGCATCAGATCCAACAGAAGTATGTGAGGAGGTATTGAGATAGGTGACTAAAGTTGGTGTAAAGAACCAGATTTTATGGAGTTTCCTCAAAGAAGAGAGAGATGCAGAGGCATTTAGGGTTATAGAGTAATTCAGCACAGAAGTAGGTCAATTAGTCCTTGCTGGCCAAGATTCCTATCTAAACTAGTCCTATTTGCCTGTGTTTGGCCCATATCCTGAAAAACCTTTCCTATCCAAGTGCCTGGCCAGTTATCCCATTTATCTGTTCCAGTAGGGTGGGAAATCCAGATGCGTAGTCTGGATTAGCATTAGAATCAGAAGGGATACCTAGGGGAGATATTTTTAACTGGAACCATGCATTTGCTTAGTGCAGGTTGTAATATGTATCGTGGCCATCGGCAGTGAAAGGAGCTGTGGACCGTAGTATACACAAGCATTAATATTAACCAATTTTTTACAGCTGAGGGTTATTGAGCCTGCCTGGCTGGTATAGGCTTTTAAAGGCACGAGCTTGCATCTGATCAGAAAGGAGTCGATGACTGAAGTGTCTATCGACAGACATCATAATCCTGAATGAATATCCAGGCACCCTTTGTCACAGCTGGCAAAATTGTGACAGACATTTGCAATTACCATCATCTTTGAACCTGAGCTAATAAAACTGCATTGCAGAATTGAGTATATTTGTATCAGATATGGTGGGGGGGGGGGGGGTGCGAGATATTATTGAATGATTGGAAGTTATAGCACTAAATAGCATAATGATGTGCTCAAGAGCTGACAGAAGATGATATATGGGACCTAATATAAAAGACAACCTTGATGATGAATGAGTGCAGATGAATTGCACAGATACAATCCAATGATAAAGCAAAGTAAGTGCCTCTAGAACAGTGAATGCTTGGCTATTCACATGGCTTGATTATTGACTGATAAAAAAAGAAGCACAAATTTAAAAGTTTTTAAATTAATAGTGATAAAAATGCCAATCCTTATTGAATGAAGGGTTATTACCGTCACAATAAACCCAGCCAGGCAACAATCGCAAATAGGACTTGCTGTCATGCACCAGTCTTTGGGTGAAGAGGAAAATATATATCAAATTACATTTCAAAACCTATTGTTTTTCCCAGTTCTGTTTGCTTCATTGTCTCTTTCAATATTATATTGCCAAAACACTCCTTCCAGTGACTTTGCACACAATGGTGTTTACTACTTCGCGTTAACTACAGACATCAGGAGAATCACTACTGGGCCAGAAAATTAGATGCGCTTCCTATTTTGAATCTGTGCCAGAAGAAAGTGGATATCAGCAAACCTCTTTCACCCTCAGTTCTAATAAACTGGCCAACGAACTTATATTCAGGATCTTCTGCTGCTGTAGCCCATCCATTTCCAGGTTTAACGTGTCTTGCGTTCAGAGATGCTCCTCGGCAGACCATTGTTGCGGCACGTGGTTATTTGAGTTACTGCCGTTTTCCCGTCAGCTTGAGCCAGCCTGGCCACTCTCCTCTGACCTCTCTCATTAACAAGACGTTGTACTGGATTAATTTTTTCACACCATTCTCTGTAAGCTCTAGAGACTGTTCTGCATGAAAATCTCAAGAGATCAGTAGTTTCTAAGATATCAAACCCACACCATCAGGCATCAACAGTTATTCCACAGTCAAAGTCACTTAGTTCACATTTCTTCCCCATTCTGAAGTTTGGTCTGAACAACAACTGAACCTCTTGACCATGTCTGCATCCTTTTCCGCATTGAATTGCTGACAGTTGATTGGCTGATTAGTTATTTGCATTAACAAACGGGTATACAGATGTACCTAAAGAAGTGGCCACTGAGTATATAGAGCACCTTACAACAGAGCAAACGTCCCAAACCACTTCACCCAGCGAAGCTAGTCAGAATTTGATGCCAAGCTATGTTGAAAGGTTTGGAACAGACAATGGCAAATGTCAAAATGGCACATATTAATTGGTGCCTGGAAGTCAGGGAGATGCCAAGGTTTAGGGGGAAAATTTTAGGGATCAGGTCTTATGCAATCACTAATGGAAGCCATGGTCAGTAATGGAATAAATTGAGGATGCCTAAGAGTTTGGGGAATGCAGGAGGCACAAGCCTGCTAAGGCTGGAAAAGACGCAGACTTTCCAAAAAAATGTTGAGTGCCTTTGCCTCTGAGGTATCAAAGTGTTTCCTTTTCTTCACTTTTTCTTAAGATCACATGAATACAAATAAGGAATAGACTTTGACATATCTTTACTTCTTCTAAACTACAACTCTTATCCCATCCATCTGTCAACTGATTGAACGATTCCCAGCCTTCCACCCAAGCAAGGCTCCAACTTGACTGAGATCCACCAGTGTCTTGTGTATTTCTCCAGATTCCAGCATCTGCAGCCTCTGGCATCTCCTACTTGACTACTTGGAGATTGTAAAGCTCTTATCATCCAATATTGGTTGCATGTTTGCAGTCACTGAGGATTACTGAATACAATTCAAAGCAAGTGAATAAACTGGATTGCATTAACAATGGTTCAGGACACCAGGCAATCTGAAGTAAGAAACATATAGAAGTTATAGGTGAAAGTTACTGAACGTGGGACAAGGAAGTACACACATGTTTTATTCTGCCTGGGGAACTCACACAGTCTCATAATTCATTAGATCATTGACAAGAAAGCACCACTACCAATAAAGCAAGCATTCCTTAACTTGTAGGTTGAGTCAGTGGTGAGGGAGTCAAATGAAATGTTTGCATTCATTTCAAGAAGACTAGAAAATAAAAGCAAGGGTTAAATGCTGATGCTATATAAAGCAATGGTCAAACCACACTTGGCGTATTGTGAGGAGTTTTGGGTCCTTATCTAAGAAAAGTTGTACATGCATTGGCAAGGGTCCAGAGGAGGTTCAAGAGAATGACCCCAGGAATGAAAGGGTTAATATAGGAGGGGCATTTGGTAGCGCTGGGTCTGTGCTTGCTGGAGTATAGAAGAATGAGGAGGGATCTCATTGCAACCTATTGAATATTAAAAGGTCTGGATAAAGTAGATGTGAAAAAGATGTTTTCTTCGGTGAGGAAGTCTAGGACCAGAGGGCACAGCCTCAGAATTGAGGGATGTCCATTCAGAACAGAGATGAGGAAAATTTTCTTTAGCCCGAGGGTGGTGAATCTGCAGAATTCATTGCCACGGGCAGCTGTGCAGCTCAAGTCATTGTGCATGTTGAAGGTGGAGGTTGACAGGTTCTTGATTAACTAGAGAGTCAAAGGTTATAGGGAGAAGGCAGGAGAATGGGGTTAAGAGGGATACTAAATCAGCCATAATGGCTTGGCAGAGAAGACTCAATGGACCGAATGGCTTAATTCGTCTCCTATGTGTTATGGTCTTATGGTCTATACCACCTTATCCACTTAGTACCCACTTTCAATTAACTATAGACCTGGCCTCAAGATTCCTCTGTATCTCAATGCTATTACAGTTAGCATTAACTGTATACTTACTCCTTTCATTTTAGCTCCCAGAGGAGGTCAACATCACACATCTGCCCTGATTAAACTCCATCTGCCATTTCTCATGCTCATTTCTGTAACTAATCCCTGCCCCTTTGTAATCTTTGATAGTTTTTTTTTACACTGTCCACAACTCCTTAAAGCTTGGAGTCATCCACAAATTTGCATTTCCATCCATCTTCGTTTTCATTGTTATATATAACAAAAAGCAGAGGTCCAAGCTACAATGCTTGCAGAACATCACTGGTCATGATAGAACAGCAGCCTTCCACTCCTCTTCTCCACCTATCAGCAAGCCAGTTCTGAATCCAAACTGGCAATTCACCCTGGATCCCATACTTCTTTATCTTCTGAAACAGGCTACCATGAGGGACCTTATCATATGCCTTACTAAAGTCCCTGTAGATAACCTCCATTGTCTTATCCTCATCGAACTTCTTTGTCACCTCCTCAAAACAGTGACTCAAGTCCTTAAGGCATGACTTGCCCTGCACAAAGCCATTCAAAAACAAGAGTGCAGGTGCTGGAAATTCAAGCAACACACACAAAAAGCTGGTGGGACTCAGCAGGCCAGGCAACATCTATGGAAAGAAGTACAGTGGATGTTTCAGGCCGAGACCAGGATCTCGGCCGGAAATGTCGACTGTTCACTCTTTTCCATAGATGCTGCTTGGCCTGCTGAGTTCCTCCGGCGTTTTGTGTGTGTTGCTTTAGTGTTAGCCCTGGTTTGCTCAGAGTAGACGGCCAACTGGTTATTGTATACAATCGCCCATCAGTTAAATCTTTGGTTTGCTTCTGGGATCCAGTGACAAGCTTAAAATCTTTGATCAAGTACTCAATAAGAGCAGAACACCTGGACAGCTGAGCACTTTGTCCCACAGGTTATCTTACACTGGCTGTCAGCCCAGCTACATTCCCTTTTAAAATGATCATGCTTGATTTCAAAGTTCTCACAGCCTTGCCTCTCCCTGTTTTAATCATCTCCTACCATGCAAACCACAGTTCTCTGTACTCCTCCAGTTCTGGCCTCTTGATCATCGCTGGGTTTTGTGATTCACCCCTGTCAACCACAACATTGGTCGCCTTTGGTGAAAGGTGAAGTATTTAAGAGGAACAAGAGGGAGCTTCTTCACTCAGAGGTGGCGGGAGTGTGTAATGAGCTGCCAGCTGAGCTGATGGATGCAGGGCCAATTGCAGCTTTTGAGAGAACTTTGGATAAGTATTTAAATAGGCAGAGTATAGAAGGTTATCATTCAGGAGCAGGTTGATGGAATTAGGCAGAATAATATTTCAGCATGAATCAGATGGGCCAAAGGTTGTAATGCTCTATTACTCTATGACTTCGTAAACTTGGCCCACAGCTATGAAGTTTCCTCCCTCAACCTCTCCACTTCTCTACCATCTCCCTTCTTTTAAGATGTTCTTTACAACCAAACTCTTTAAGGGATTATCAGGTCACATGACAAAATAATCCCTTTCACAACTCTCAAAATATCTTTGACTATCAATTTTATAAAGAATCTTACCATATGATCAGTGCAGGATGTCATTATTCAGAGTATAATCTACATTAATTCTACCTGTTTTGAATCAAGGACTATCACTCAGCAACAACACAAGCCAAAATTTAATCATTGGCTTTTCTTTGAGGTTCAGTACTGGGATATTTTACCTACGGGGAACAGGATCTCATAGGAATGATCTAAGGATATAAATCCATGAAATTTATCTGGAGTAAATTCAAAACTGTAACAGTGACATCTGAGCTAATCAGCTGGAAGAGTATCAAGCAGCTTGTACGAGTGACACTTAGAATGTCTGACATGAGAAGCTCTCAAGTGAACAGTGCAATACTTTAAGATGTGACAGACATAATGCAAGACGTTTATTGATGCTGATAAATTAAATACTCGCAGACACAACTGATCAATGTTGGCTCCCCTGAAGCAAACTAGGCCCTGAGTGCATTTCACAATGATGTGCTAGAGCTCAGCACTTTCTATCCCCGTGTCCTCATGGTAGACTTGGTGTGCAATCATTTATGAGAATGAAACGTTTGATGCAGATAAACCTGCTCCATATAGTTTTAAACCAATCTGCATCTGGTGTGTGAGCTACTCTAACAAGCAAAGTATGATTAAGGGATTTTTACACATTTGATAAAGGCAAAGGCTGATAACCTTAAACATTCACTCTGCTCCTCTCTCCACAAATGCTGCCCGCCCTGCTGAGTGTTTCTGACACTTTCTGTTTTTGCTTCAGGGACACTTTTTGTTTTTGCTTGATGGATGTAATTTGAGAGTCTTAAGTCAGACTTTTTTGACAGAACAGATTCGATCTGAGCAATTTATGTTAATTTAAATTTATATAATTTAAGTTTGCTACATTTTTAAGATACTGTGTTGCTGCCACAAAAAACAAACTAGTTTTCATGGCGCTTATAGTATGTATGCCCAGGACAATAAACTTGGAGTTGAAGATGGTTTTATAGCTCTCACCATGTAAAGAGTAGGTGATTCTTAGCTATAGGGTGCTGATAAAGTTCAAAGTATATTTATTATCAAACTACGTATACGTTATACATCCTTGAGATTTGTCTCCTTACAGGCAACTACAAAACCCAAAAGAACACTTTCTTTAAAAAACCATCAAACACCCAGTATGCTGAGAGAAAAAAATGCAAATCGTGCGAACAATAAAAGTAAGCAAACAGCACTTAGAACTGAAGTTTACAAAAGTGAGTCCGTCCACAGACACGAAGCCACAGCCCCAATTCTACACAGAGCAGTGAGCTGAACCAGGCCATCCCTCACCTCCGGCCCCAACTCCCTGATCTTTTCCATCTGGCCCAGCGTTTAAGTCGTCCAAACATTGGGACGTTTCTCGCTGTCGGACCCGGGCCCTGCCATTTCAATATGCTCTCAGGCCTGGACCCCAACGCCTCGATTCAGCCTGGCGTTTAAACTGTTCAAACCTCAGGTCTTTCCTCGCTCCCGGGGAGATTTTTGTATTACTTGCCCCACAAAATAAAGGATAAAACATTGAATTGCTGAAAATTGCCGCAAAGAAGAAGGCCATTCAGCCACCTGTGTCCTTGCTATCCCTGGTTCATTCCCTATGACAGCCATAATAGCGAATTAAGTTGTCTCTTTATTAGTGCCTTTTCAATAATGTTTCAGTAGAATTTTAGCCTTTAAAGCAAACACAAAGGATGATGACAATGCACACATTCTTAGTACAGTGAGAGATTAAAGGATTGCCTAATGAGTCATCCAACACACACTATTTGTCATCGCTTCTTACACACACGCTAGCATACATTACTCGTTGAACAATGACTTCCTGAACAGGCCCATTGGTAATGTTTAGATTAGACCGTGCTTAATTATCTCTTTGTTTATTTTAATAAAGGGACATCCGAGTGTTCCAGCCCATATGCACACATGATAGTTAGAATAATATTGTTTGATAATGTTGCACCAAAAACAAAAAAAAATAACCTGTTAATAATACATTAACTAGTCCAACATATCAAAGCCCCTGGAAGCTACCATGCAGAATCACAGACATTCATTATGAACCACGAATTTGCCGGCTTCAAGAAAATTAAGAAAATAGTTTTATGACTAAAATAGGATGAAAGATGTTTCATTTGAAGAGGCACTTATCAAAGAGTCAACAACTTTACCTCTGTTTTCCTGCTGCACACATTGTTGCAATGATTAGGTTGTATCCAGGCAACCACAAGAGCTAGGTAGCCATAATGTGTGAATATATTTAACAATAAAACAATAAAGCATGGTCCTGCTCCACAGACATTAAATAGCCGTTGCCTTCTGTTGCATAATGTGACTAGTTACCATTATGTCTTTAATGTGTTAAAATTAGATCACAGCTTTTGTCTCTACTTCTTTCTTTGTGATTTTAAAGGCACTCCCCCTTGTCAGTTTGACATTCTCAGAATGGCCTTTTCACTCAGAGACCAATACAAAATACTTATGTGTGATCTGTAGTGTGTCTTGTATTTTAAAAAACACAGGTGATCATAACAAGAACTTAGCAGCCTCTGCATTTTATTTACAAGTAGTGCAACACTTTAACCTTGTTGACCTATTTTTGAATACTTTCAACAAAATCAATTCCAGAATATTTTCTTCTAAATTAAATTTGTTGGCTTCAATAATAGCAACTTTGTCTGTTTACACAGGTCTTTCATGCAGTAAATTGTCCTCAAACACAAAAAATATCAGGCCAGATAAGGAGATGCTGAAATGGATGTCCATAAGGGTAAATATCAAGGAACATCTTAACAAAGGAAAGTGAGCTGGAGAGTTTTAAGAAGAGAATTCCAGAACCTCAGGCCTTAGCAGCTGAAGACGTGGCAGACAACGGTAGAGCAAGTAAATTCAGGGATGAGCAAGGGACTAAAATTAGAGAGGTAAAGTAAAGAAGGCTACTGGGCTAGAGGGGATTAAAGTGATGGGAAGGGTTGGAGGCATAGAGGAATATGAACACAATGATGAGAATTTTAGTACAACATGAGGTAGATCAGTCAAGTTCATATCAAATGGAAGATCAGGCTTGAAGAGATCCGTGGCCAACTCCTATTGCTGATCTTATTATCACCAAGCCATAGAAAAAACTCTAGGTCAGCAAAGTGGCAGATGAATGGAACCTGGATCAAAGTTGATGCACAGAACCAGAGTACAGGATTACATCAAGAGAGGAGCAAGGGAGAAAGGCCAGGTGGCATTACAATGGCCGGTGTCAGAGGCCAGAGCAGTAGGTGGATGAAGACTTCTACAGCAGCCGACCCTTCGTAAATTGGGAGTTAGGTGACAACATGAATAGAGCATCCGAAAGAACATGAAATAAACTGCTTACCTTTATCTTTATCTTTATCCAGCTGAAGAGCAATGGCACCAACTAATCATCCTTATGTGAGCAAATTCCAACCCTCTCCCAAATCAATATCCAAGCAGAATCCCCTTTGAAGGATCTTATGTAAAAATCGCTATCATTAGAGTGGCATTAACCAGAAATGTGCTTGGAAATTCATCTCCTGTCAGTTGTACCCTGCATTGGGAACTTAGTTCGTTTATAGTCAACGGGACTGAATTCTGGGGGAATGTAGCCTGGAATGAATATTGGGACAGCAGCGTCACACTTGGGGACCCTGCAGAAATGTTGCAGCTCCTCACAACTCACCTTGGAGCATAGAACTTACTCTGTGTTGCTCTACGTTTTTTTATCGTGAAACAAATAGCATAAGTAAAAGAAGTAAACAGATACCAGCTCACCGCCTGTTGCTTAAACGTTGCTATTCAGGAAATCTGAGAAGAGTTTTGCTTCTTTAAGCAACCCTAGTTCCATTATAGTAGATAAAAGACAGATTTTCAGTTTATTGCAATAGTCTGTGCCT
The DNA here is from genome assembly GCF_048418815.1 of Hemitrygon akajei. NCBI lineage: Eukaryota > Metazoa > Chordata > Chondrichthyes > Myliobatiformes > Dasyatidae > Hemitrygon > Hemitrygon akajei. The sequence goes on from NC_133130.1 coordinate 87,541,815, forward strand.
TGTGTGCTTATCCATGTAACCGCTACAAATGTATCTTTTTTTTCTAATATTCAAATTTAATTACAGTTATAAACATATGTGTGAACAAAGCAGAGGGCAAAAGCATTCACTTTTTTTTAGTTTGTATGTGCACACACTTAAAGTCAGACTTAATAAATTCAATTAGCAGAAGGAAAACATAAATATGTGGAGCTGCTGGACATATGTTTTACTGAACCTGAGTTAACACAAACATCTCCTTCTGTGTCATTGGTCCTATCTGCTCATTTACAATGCACATATGTTCTCTTCGGCTTTGTACACAGACTAGAAAATCAACCAATCTCCCACTGCTGAATGGTTCCTCTTTAACTCCGTGCGTGAAACTCTTCCGTTAGTTGTTCAAAATTGTTATTGTTAGGTGCAGGAAGCAAGGATTTACATTCTTGGACCACTGGGATCTGTTTTGGGGTAGGGATGAATTGTACAAAAGGGACGGGTTGCACCTTAATAGGCGGGGGACCAGCATTCTGGCAGACAGGTTTGCCACTGCAACACGGATGTGTTTAAACTAAGTAGTGGGGGGGAGGGGATGAACTGGAAATATAAGGATGGATTTAAAGGGAAAGTGAAAATAAGAAAAGTTAAAGAGGACAACAGAATGAATGGAGTAGAAAGCTCAAGAAGAGATCATACAGTATGGCCAAGTGAAATAGGAATTGATATAAAAGGAGAGGGGAGTACCAAATTAAAATATTATATATGAATGCACCAAGTATAAGGAATAAAGTAGATGAGCTTGAGGCTCAGTTGGAAATTGACAAGTACGATGTTGTGGGAATAACTGAGACATGACTTCAAGCAGACAGGGCCTGGGAAATGAATATTCACGGATATACATCTTATCGAAAGGACAGACTGACTGGCAGAGGGGGTGGGGTGGCTCTGTTGGTGAGGAATGATATTCAGTCCCTTGCGAGGGGGGACGTAGAATCTGGGGATGTAGAGTCAGTATGGAAAGAACTGAGAAATTCTAAGGGTAGAAAGACCCTAATGGGAGTTAACTACAGGCCCCCAAACAGCAGTCTGGATGTAGGGTGTAAGTTGAATGAAGAGTTAAAATTGGCATGTCGCAAAGGTAATGATACAGTTGTCATGGGGGATTTCAACATGCAGATAGACTGGGAGAATCAGAATGGTACTGGACCCCAAGAAAGGGAGATTGTGGAGTGCCTCCGAGATGGATTCTTAGAACAGCTGGTACTGGAGCCTACCAGGGAGAAGGCAATTCTAGATTTAGTGTTGTGCAATGAACCGGATTTGATCAGGGACCTCGAGGTAAAGGAACCATTAAGAGGTAGTGACCATAATAAGATATGTTTTAACCTACAATTTGAGAAGGAGAAGGGAAAATCGGATGTGTCAGTATTACAGTTGAACAAAGGGAACTATGGAGCTATGAGGGAGGAGCTGTTCAAAGTTCAATGGAACAATACCCTAGCAGGAAAGACAGTGGAACAAAAATGGCAGGTATTTCTGGGAATAATGCAGAAGGTGCAGGATCGGTTCGTTCCAAAGAGGAAGAAAGATCCTAAGGGGAGTAAGGGGCGGCCGTGGCTGACGAGGGAAGTAAAGGGCAGTATAAAAATAAAAGAGAAGAAGAATAACATAGCAAAGATGAGCGGGAAACCGGAGGACTGGGAAGCTTTTAAAGAGCAACAGAAGATAACAAAAAAGGCAATACATCAAGAAAAAATGAGGTACGAAGGTAAACTAGCCAAGAATATAAAGGAGGATAGTAAAAGCTTCTTCAGGTATGTGAATAGCAAAAAAATAGTTAAGACCAAAATTGGGCCATTGAAGACAGAAACGGGTGAATTTATTATGGGGTACAAGGAAATGGCAGATGAGTTGAATAGGTACTTTGGATCTGTCTTCACTAGGGAAGACACAAACAATCTCCCAAATGTAATAGTGGCCAAAGGAACTAGGGTAAAGGATGAACTGAAGGAAATTTATATTAGGCAAGAAACAGTGTTGGATAGACTGTTGAGTCTGAAAGCTGATAAGTCCCCGGGACCTGATGGTCTACATCCCAGGGTACTTAAAGAGGTGGCTCTAGAAATCGTGGACACATTGGTAATCATTTTCTAATGTTCTATAGATTCAGGAACAGTTCCTGCTGATTGGAGGGTGGCTAATGTCCCACTTTTCAAGAAAGGAGGGAGAGAGAAAACAGGGAATTATAGACCGGTTAGCCTAACGTCAGTGGTGGGAAAGATGCTAGAGTCAATTATAAAAGAGGAAATTACAACACATTTGGATAGCAGTAGAAGGATCAGTCCGAGTCAGCATGGATTTATGAAGGGAAAATCATGCTTGACTAATCTTCTGGAGTTTTTTGAGGATGTAACTATGAAAATGGACAAGGGAGAGCCAGTGGATGTAGTGTACCTGGACTTCCAGAAAGCTTTTGATAAAGTCCCACATAGGAGATTAGTGGGCAAAATTAGGGCACATGGTATTGGGGGCAGAGTACTGACATGGATTGAAAATTGGCTGGCTGACAGGAAACAAAGAGTAGCGATTAACGGGTCCCTTTCGGAATGGCAGGCTGTGACCAGTGGGGTACCACAAGGTTCGGTGCTGGGACCGCAGCTGTTTACAATATACATTAATGATTTAGACGAAGGGATTAAAAGTAACATTAGCAAATTTGCTGATGACACAAAGCTGGGTGGCAGTGTGAAATGTCAGGAGGATGTTATGAGAATGCAGGGTGACTTGGACAGGTTGGGTGAGTGGGCAAATGTATGGCAGGTGCAATTTAATGTGGATAAATGTGAGGTTATCCACTTTGGTGGCAAGAACAGGAAGGCAGATTACTATCTAAATGGAGTCAAGTTAGGAAAAGGGGAAGTACAATGAGATCTAGGTGTTCTTGTACATCAGTCAATGAAAGCAAGCATGCAGGTACAGCAGGCAGTGAAGAAAGCTAATGGCATGCTGGCTTTTATAACAAGAGGAATTGAGTATAGGAGTAAAGAGGTCCTTCTGCAGCTGTACAGGGCCCTGGTGAGACCACACCTGGGGTATTGTATGCAGTTTTGGTCTCCAAATTTGAGGAAGGACATTCTTGCTATTGAGGGAGTGCAGCGTAGGTTCACAAGGTTAATTCCCAGAATGGCGGGACTGTCATATGTTGAAAGATTGGAGCGACTGGGCTTGTGTACACTGGAATTTAGAAGGATGAGAGGGGATCTGATTGAGACATATAAGATTATTAAGGGATTGGACACACTGGAGGCAGGAAGCATGTTCCCGCTGATGGGTGAGTCCAGAACTGGAGGCCACAGTTTAAGAATAAGGGGTAGGCCATTTAGAACAGAGATGCGGAAAAACTTTTTCACCCAGAGAGTGGTGGATATGTGGAATGCTCTACCCCAGAAGGCAGTGGAGGCCAAGTCTCTGGATGCATTCAAGAGAGAGTTATATAGAGCTCTTATAGATAGCAGGGTCAAGGGATATGGGGAGAGGGCAGGAACGGGGTACTGATTGTGTATGATCAGCCATGATCACAGTGAATGGCGGTGCTGGCTAGAAGGGCCGAATGGCCTACTCCTGCACCTACTGTCTATTGTCTATTGTCTATTATAAACTGTTAACAATCGTAGCGAAAAAGAATTCAGCTCCTGACTTCCCTGAAATACTCTGCTGCTGAAACCAATGATTTATTTCTTTCTTTCTGACCATTTTATTCCAAAGGACCTCTGGTTAGCCTCCTAGTCTCCATAAGCATCTCATTTAAATACTGCTGCCCATGTCCCAGCTTGTACCATAGCAACCGCCCATTCTCTCTGTCTAACATTTGCCTGCAGATGAGCAACTCTTGGCTTTCGCAAGCTTCAAATTATCTTCATCTGGCCTTGCCTCTCCTTACTCCTGTAACCTTGCCAAATCTATAATGATATTCAGGGCTGTTCTAGCGCTATTCCACTGCTCAACCTGTTTTGATGGCTCCCACAACATCAGCAGGACCTTCAACTACCAAGAGCTTTCAGGAATTTCCCTTCCCTCAGCTTGAACCTATCAATGTTCAGAACCCCATTGGTGAAGATGTGGATGTGGTGTATTTGAGTAAGGCATTTGATATGGTCCTTCATGGTATTTTCATTCAGAATTGAATTGAGTTTATTTCTTTCATCCCTCAACCGCCTGAATGTACAATGTGCAATTTATAGTAGTTTGTAATAAATAGTATGTACAACAGGACAGTCACTATAGCATGGAATTACAATTGTATCAGTCTGATGGCCTGGTGGAAGAAGCTGTCCTGGAGCCTGTTAGTCCTGGCTTTAATGCTGTGTACCGTTTCCCAGCTTGAACAGTTTGTGGTTGGGGTGACTCGGGTCCCCAGTGATCCTTTTTACACTCTGGTCTCTATAAATGTCCTGAATACTGGGAAGTTCACACCCACAGATGCACTAGGCTGTCCTCACCACTCGCTGCAAGAGTCCTGTGATTAAGGAAAGTACAGTTCCCATACATGGAATCCAGAAAAAATTTTGCTGTGTGGATACAGAATTAGCTCGCCCATGGAAGGCAGATGATGATAGCAGATGGAGGGTATTCTGCCTGGAGATCGGTTACCAACGGTACTCCACAGGAATTTGTTCTGAGACCCCTGCTCTCTGTGATCTTTATAAATGACTGCGATGAGGAAGCGGAAGGTGGATTATTAAGTTTGCAGATGATTGAAAGGTTAGTGGAGTTGAAGATGGTATAGAAATTGTTGTAAGTTGCAATGGGACATTGACAGGATGCCAAGCTGGACTGAGAGGTGACAGAGGGAGCTCATTCTGGAAAACTGTGAAGTGCATTCGGTTGGTCAAATTTGAACACAGAATACAGGGTTAATGGTAGGATTCTTCACAGTGTGGAGGAACAGAGGGATCTTGGGGTCCCACACCCATTGATCCCACAAAAATGCCACTGAAGTTAATAGGGTTATTAAGAAGGCATATGGAATGCTGGCCTTCATTAACCAAGGGATTAAGTTCAAGAGCCATGAGGTAATGTTGCAACTCTTCTGGTATAAGATAGGACTGGTGAAGAACGTAAATGACTTGCTGGTAGCAAAACAAAACAAAACAAAATATAAATTACTGTATTAATCACACTTTTTCTCAGATATAATCACAGCCACCAATAATCTGTAACTTCCCTTTTGGAGCTAAGCTTTTGAAACACCTGTACAACCTGCCATTTTTGAGGTGGGAACCGTAAGTCTCAAAGGTGCAAGACGGTTGCAGCAAGGTGTGTATGGGTTGAATTGAGGTGGCGGGAACTGGGCCCAAGTGCAGGGAACGAGCCAATGTTTGGCCATTGCTGGAACGGACTTGAAAACGACTCATTGTGGCAGAACCAAGGCGGCAGGGCCTGGGTCTGGGCTGAAGAGTGAGTAAAGGCCCGAGCTTTGACCAATCTAAGCACCGGGCCGAATTGGAAAGGTCAGGTACAGGCCGCATCAAGGCAGCCCGAGCCTGAGAATGTGTCAAAGCAGCAGGGCCCTGGTCAGAGAGCAAGGAACGACGCAGTGCTTGGACGATTTAAGCACCAGGCCGGGGTGCTGGGGCCAGAGGAAAGGAATAGGCCAGCTCAGCTCACTGCTTCATGAGGTTTACTCACCTCTGAGATGAATTGAGGCTGAGGCCTGCAACTAGTGGGCTCTTGAATCGGCTTCGTGGATGTGGACTCGCTTTTGCAAACGTCAGTTCTGAATATTAGTTATTTACTTTTATTGCTTGCATGATTTGTTTTTCTCTGCACATCGGGTGTTTGACGGTCTTCATTGTAATGGGTTTTGCTGGGTTTCTTTATTTTGTGGTTGCCTGTAGGGAGACGATTTTCAAGGTTGTATGTATTCAAGGTTGTTGTTTCTCTCTGTGCCCTGTGGCACATCAGGCAGTGACCTTGCCATTTCTTCAGCATTTGTCTGTTTTTTATGAGATCGAGTTTCCAGTGCGGATGTCACTACATCACCGGCTGACTAATAGTATGCATACATTGGTAATAAATGAGTTTTGAACTTTGAACTTTGAACCGCTCCCCCCCCCCCCCCCCATTAGACCACATGGAGTATTGTGTTTGGTCTTGGTTGCCTCATTATAGGTAGGACGTGGAAGCTTTAGAGAGAATGTAGAGGAGATCTACCTGGATTAGAGTATATGTCTTACGACGATAGATTGTATGCGCTCGGGCTTTTCTCTCAGGAGTGAAGGAGGATGAGAGGTGACCTGATAGAGGCGTACAAGATGATAGGAGGCATGGTTTGAGTGGGGCTTTTACGCAGGCCAGAAACGGCAAATACAAGGGAGAATTATTTTAAGGTGATAGGAAGAAAGTACGTATAGGGGAGATGTCAGAGAGAGTGGTGAGTCCTTGGAACGCCTTGCCAGGAGTGATGGTAGAGTCGGAATCATTTGGGGCACTTAAGAAGCTCTTAGATAGGCAGATGGATGACTGAAAAAAAATGAAGGGCTATGTAGGACAGGTAGGTTAGATTGATCTTAGAGTAGGATAAAAGGTCGACACATCATGAGCCTGTAATGTGTTGTAGTGGTTTATGTTCTATGTTCTATAGAGAGGCTATGAAAACCTTTCCTTATTTCAAAATGCTCCCTTCATCTCATCATCTACTGATACTTATGAAAAAAAATTCCCCCTTCCAACACCGTACCCCTATCCTTTCCTACCTCTCCTGTCATATCAATTGTACCATCTCCAAGGAATTCATGTACCAGAGGTATGGAAGCCCGAAACAACAATAACCTCCTCTGACATACATCCTACAGCACGTCCATGGTAAGATGCAGTCTCCAACAGCTCTGCTCCTTTCTGAGGTGACCGTGGAGAAACAATCCCCTGACATCCACCTGCTGAGACTCTTCCTTCTCTCTAAGCGACTGCATTCAACCCATCTTTTTGCAAAGTCTTTAGCCAAAAGCTTTAATACCTCCCAGCTTGGTCCAGCGTCAAATGGAGCACAGTTGAAAATCCAACATGTTAAAATGCACATGGTTACAAATTGTGAGAGCAGGATGAATGATTTGCACCCTTCCAGTATACTAATCCTGCTGCCTTCCTGTGAGGAGAGACCAGCTGCTCTTTAAATTGAACTGTTGTTGTGATCGCAGCCCATCTTCATGACAACCCACCCAGCTCTAAATCTGTGCAAAGAAATACAATATGATCCCATTGATAAACTTGCTGTTCATCATCTTTCCTGCTGTCTTGGTACATCTGAAAGCATTGTGATGCAGGCCGGTGATAGGTAGTCTATGAGGTGAATTTAGACATCTCCATGACTGCACGCAAGATTGACTGTAAAGGATAATTAGGGTTGCAAGGTTAGCAAACATAAAATATTAAGCCAATTACAGCCCTTGCTAAAGATTAAACCTAATGCCAAAAGCAGCTTGTGTCATTAAATGTTTTGTTATTGCACAGATGAACAGTTAATGCATTTTACCACAGTAAGATTAGCTTTAAATTGTATCTTTACATATATGATCTGCAATATATTTGTTCACATATCCTATTATCCTTTTCCCTTGGTTAAAACCCACCATCTGCCACAAGGAATATACTTATCCCTTTGCTTTTACAATATATCATTCCAATCTCACCTTACAATTTCCACTTGGGAGTTTTACCTTCCAAGTTCATTATGTTTTTCTGTAACCTATTATAACCAAACCGGTTTGTGTGGTAAAACACAAAATAGGGATTTGGGGAATAAAGAGAGAGAAATGTAGAGACGTTTCCATTGCAACTATACTCAGGCCAGGAGGGTGCAAATCATAAAGCAGGACAGCAGATAAAAAATGAGATCTCATCCCCAATACAAGGGCTTTGGAAATAAATAAAAACACGAGTTGCTGGCAGCATACAGCATGTCAGATGGCATCTGTGGAAAAAGAGACAGTGTTCATGATTCAGAGCAGTCCTGATGCTGAGTCTTCAACCCGAATGTTAATTCTGCTTCTCTCTCCAGATGCTACCTGACCCATTGAATATTTGCTGCATTTTCTGCTCTCATTTCAGATTCCCAACATCTGCACTCCTTTGATCTTAATTTTCACTCAAAAGGTGGATCTCACTAAGGGCAGACACACTACTCCAGTGACTATATTTTATAGCAACTGAAATTACCGTGAAGCACCTTTGGATGTGTAAGGTCATGCCGGTTGCCATAATAGCCCAAATGCTTTCTTCATACAGTATGCAAATGTCTATTTTGCCAGCAAAACCCTCATGCTGAGGAATCAAAATGAAAGGAAAGTCAGATTGCTTCCTCTGCTGGAGTAACTGCTGAAAGGTCATCGAGGCTTTCTCACCAGTAAAGAGTTGATCTCCATTCCCTTGCTGTCAAACATGTATTCATCTTCACATGACATTACAACCATTGACTCTTCTTTGAAAATTAGAACTTCACCCTTAGCCTCTTCCAGTGAGTGATGAACCTACAGGAGCAGTGCCTTATCTGACTTTTACTTGATACCATCTGGCCAAACTCATGAACGTGGTTTTCAGACACAAGGAGCTGAGTAAAAAACGACAGGGATACGTATGAGGTGGGAGTTGTGAATGGAACAAAGCACACTGAAAGCCCATCTCCCGTCCATTGTTGCCTCTTTGTTTATTCAATTCATGTTCAAAATTCAAAGTAAATTTGTTATCAAAGTGTATACAGTATAAGTCACCCATATACTACCCTGAAATTCATTTCCTTGCAGGCATTCACAGTAGAACAAAGAAATAGAACAGAATCAATGAAAAACTACGTACAAAGACTGACAACCAATGTGCAAATGAAGGCAAACTGTAGAAATACAAAAGTGATAAATAAATCAATCTGAGAACATGAGCTGTTTACTTGAAAATGTACTTTAAGTACCTGCAGGACTTGCGAGTCTTATAGATGCCTGTAAAAGTATTACTACTTTCTGAGGTGTGCGTTGAAGAAATGGTCCCTTGCTGGATGAGTTTCCCGCTGAGACTGTTCTCCCCTCTTCCTCTCACCTGCTCTGCATGCTCTCACTTGCATATTTTATGTTCAATTATAGGATCTAGATAGGTGAACTGGTGCCTCCCTGCCTATCTATTTTACTACAGGCTGATAGATGAATTACTGCCTGATTATTCCAAGTACTTCAGTCTGTAAGATCAGAGTTCTTTTGCAAGCCTGGGCCTACAATAATTAAAAAAGATAAAACATTAAAGTGCATTTACCCTTAAATTAGTGCAGAAACACAATTCTTGATCAAAGCAGCTTGCGAGTATTATCTGTCATGTTTCACTTAATCAAGCCTCTTGTAAATTGAGTGTCAACAGCCTCTCAATCTGCTCCGCACTGCCTCGGAGTAATGCTGAGTGAGTGACCAGCTAAAAGAAAATTCCATTACGGGGGAACAGCTGTCTGTTTGAAGGCCGAAGTGGGCAAGGACTTAACAACTGGAAGATGACTAGAATGGTCTACAACAAGAAATGACGTTCCAGACACTAAGGTGCAGACCAACAAAAATACCTTTCTTCCAGTTCACTCTAAAATCTTTTAACACATTTACTTTTAACTTGCTATGCTTCTGTAAGTTAAAGATAATCAGACTGAAATTATAAAAAGGCTGAATACAGGGAAGTATTTACTTTCAGGACCAACTCCAGTCCGCACAGGTATGATGAATGATTCATAAAAAAAATTTCCCACCCGCAATATTTTGTTCTGCTGGCATCCTACTCCCAATTACCAAGAACCTAAATAAAGTACATGAAAGCGAATACCATGGCCATTTCAGATAGTTTAAAACATAACAACAGTCAAAGCTCCATTTCCAGCTAATGCCTTCTGTCAACAGTTATCAGTGTTATTTTGAGCTGGACCCTCCACTCTCTAACACTCACAGCCAATCACCCAACAAAGCTTGCCAGAGGGCGCCAAGGAGTGAAGGCCCGGTGAAGCAGGCTCTCCGCATCTGTTAAGTACAGGCGTGTGGGGGAATGGACAGCAGTCTATTACATTCTAGCCCATTGTAGAAGAACAATGCCTTAGAGGACTTTCCTTTTAGCCATTCTAAGACCACTTATGAAAAGGTGTAGGGAGTAGTCCCAGCCTACAAAGAGCCAGCTGAATGATTATGAGGCAATATTTCATCAAGAGGAATAGGAAGATAATTGCAGAGGAATGGGACAGCATTATCAGTGGAAACAGGTGAAGAAGGGATGGAAGCTATACAATCTATTCAGGATCGAAATTGACTTAGTTTCACTCAGTTCTGAAGCGACAGATTAGGCCAATGTGGTGTCAGCAGATTTTGCCAGTTAAGAGGTAGTTGCTCCTTCCATCATAATGCTTGGCCCAAGGTTCTCAAACATTCTTCCATCACTTTGAACCAGAAATTACCAGATGTTAGTGGGAAAGCTCTTAAAGAGAACTTAAGTGCATCCTTGTTGTGATAGGCCGCAAATTGAACACATTGTCAGGAGTTCAGCGTTAGGTATATGACACACCAAATCAATTCCCTCTTTGAGAGGACAGGCTGCTTGCATTATCTCCCACCATGCCACTTAGTGTAAGCAACACTGGCAGAAACTTTCCTGAGACCTGACCTACCAGCTGCTGGGTTCAGAAGCCTGGAAACCAGCTTTAAACATCATTGCAATATAGACTTCTATTTCTGCAGATAAATTATTAATGTTTCCTGCAATTCACGGTCCAAAGACAGCTCCATTCCATAAGGTGAAATCCTGCTGTTGTCAAGACCAATTTCTTTATGCACTGATTTGCTAGAACCAAAGTGAATAACAGAGACATGATGTTTGAGTTTGACACTAAGTGCTGGATTACACCGTTAGATAAATTTTCTCTGGAGATGGAAACAGAGAGATCAAGAAAAGGGAATGAGGTTTTGGAGATGGACCAAGTAAATCTGAGGACAGGGTGAAGTTGGAGACAAAGTTGAGCTCAGCAGGGATGCAGGAAGCAACACCAATGCAGTCATCAATGTAGCAGAGAAAGGGTGGCGGAGTATTATGGGTGTAGGCTTGGAATATGGACCACGCAGACAAAAAGCCAAGCATTGCTAGGGCTCGTGTGAGTACCCATGGCTACACATTTGGTTTGGAGAACGTGTGAGGAACTGAAAAAAATGTTGGCGGTAAGTTCTGCCAGAGGAAGGAGGATAGTGGTGGAGTGGAACTGGTTGGGTCAGTTGTCAAGGAAGAAGCAGACAACCTAAGACCTTCCTGATGGCTGATGGAAGTGTACATGTTCCCCACTTCCTTCCTCTCATTGGATGGTCTGCTATCTTCTTCCATCAGATTCCATCTTTTTCAGCCCTTTACTGCTTCCAGCTGTCACATCCCACCTTCTCAGGTCATTCCCTTCCAACCCTCCCCTGCACACATCTTCCCTCCTCCTCACCTGGACTCACGTATCACCTGCCAGTTCGTGACACCTTTCCCTCTCCCTCCCCCCCCCCCCCCACTTCATTCTGGCTTCTAGCCCCTCCTTTCCAGTACTCAGGAAGGGTCTCAGCCGGAAACATTGACTGTTCATTTCCCTCCATAACTGCAGCCTGGCCGTCCGAGTCCCTCCAGCCTTCTACGTGCGTTGCTCCAGATTTCCAGCATTTGCAGAATTTATTCTGTCTCCAAGGGTGACTATAAACCACTCTGAACACAGCTGGTCCAGTACTACTGGCATCATTTCACCGTGATCAGTAGCTATTGGCCTTCTGGCAATGGGGGGGGCAGCAATGGGATCATTAGTGCTGTTATCCTGAGGGAAGACAACACATCAATATGATTATAAGTTATCGGAGCAGAATTAGGAGCAGAATGCTCTGCCATTCGATCATGGCTAATATATTTTCTCACTTCCATTCCCCCACCTTCTCTCCATAACTCCTAACCGCATTACCAATCAAGAACCTATCAACCTCTGCCTTAAAGAGATCAAATGACTTGGCCTCCACAGAATTCTGTGTTTCTTTACCCTCTGGCTGAAGAAATTCCTCCTCAGCTCAGTTCAAAAGAGACATCCCTTTATCCTGAGGCTGTGCCTTAGAAAGGCTGTGTCTGCATTCTCCTTAGAAAATCCTCGACATCCTTTTGTGAAGAATTGGTAAGTGAACATGGTCTGCAGGGAGACACACACATGAGCTGTCCTTCCCTCCTCACTTTAGTGCAATATAATCACAGCCACCTACCCCTGGGATTCAATGACTGACTCTAAATTATCCTTTATTCCCCACAAGGTGGCAGAATCTGAGCTGCTTCCACTTCTCTTGTCTAAGCATACAAGATCATTCCAATTTTTCTTGCAACAGGGCAGAGGTACTTGCGGTATCGCTCTGAGTCCTCTATCCATTTCATTCTACTGAGCTGTGGTGGTTTCTTGGGCACTAGGGTGTGGTTATTATCCTCCTAAGCCAGCATCAATAACTTCACTCACCTCCACACCGAATTAATTCCGGAACCTATGGGCTTGCATTGAAGGAGTCTACAACTCATGTTCCCAATATTATTTGTTTACTTACTTCTGTATTATTATTATTTTTATTTACTGTATTTGCTGTGTTTGTCTTCTTTTGACATTGGCAGTTTGCCAGTCTTTGTGTATAGTTTTTCATTGATTCCATTGAATTTCTATTGTGAATGCCTGCAAGAAAATGAATCTCAGGGCAGTATATGGTGACATATCCATACTTTGAACTTTAAAGCTCTCACTTCCACGTCTACCTTTTAAAGCAGAATGTTGATATTTGCCTGTGTGAAGTGGGAAGCCATCTCCCATCTCTTATGCCACCACTCCTATAATTAATTGTCCTCAGGTCATGCAGTGACTTTCAACAGCAATCTGATTCAACATTCGCCCGTTCTTACAAAGGAGCAAACAGGACAGTAACAAGTGCAGGCTGGTTACACCTGTTGAGTCTAGCTCCCGAAGTTACTGGTGGTTAACGTGTGCTGATCCAAGTAAGATCTTAGTCAGCGCAACTTAAGCAAGCAAGTCCTTTGAACAAGGGAACAAACAAAGCCACGCACCAACTTCACCGTGACCATATGGGAGAGCACTGCCTCCCTTCTGTGCCAATTTAGCACAAGTTAATTTCTAGGCCATTTATATTCTAGACGTAAATGTTATTATGATCCTGTTTTGGAAAAACAGGTCATTTCTGTCTTGTAAATACCAAGCAATATCAATACCAATGTTAAACCATCCTCCTCTGAGGAGAGGAATGGGCTGAAGTTAATTCAGAATGATCATCCAGCCTGTGCTTCAGCAAGCCATGACTGCAAAAGCTAAAGGGCTCTGCTTCATAGGCAATGGAGAGCATTCCCTGCAGTCCCAGCATATACTCAATCCTCCTTTAATATCTAGAAATGCTTCACATGTTTCCTATCAGATTACTCTGTGTAGATTTATACTGGGAGTAATTTCTGCACTGCAACGGTTCCCAAAAATATTTAAATTGCTGCACAGTGGTTCTGAACATCCTGAGGTTTTGAATTACATTATATAAATGCAAATACATATTTATATTACTTTTGAAAAGGAATATCAACTTACATGCTCAACAAAGTGATTCAATGTTAGAATGTCACATATGGATTCTTGTGAGTGATCTGAATATCATATGTTGTCCATTCTTTCTCAGCACCTCAAACACTCTGTGTTGGTGTATGAAATCTGCTCCGGCTTGATCACCATTTATCAATTTACAGTTAGTAAATACAGTTGTTTTTCCCTTGTTTTTTTGGAATCCATTTGCTCACACACATAAACATGCAGAAAAACATGCACGCGTGCACACACACAAACACATTTATCTTTTAATGAACGATTTCCTTCCTACACCAACTGGTATACAAGGACATATTGTAGCTGTGTGCTTAGATGCTGCTTGATGATCCAAGGAATCTTACCAAGTCCCTTCAAGGATGTTTCTTTCAATTCAAAAATCTCGGTGGTGACCAAGGCCATTTGGATTTGGAAAAATTAAAAGGACAAATATAAATTCTTGCGAACTTGACTTTTGATAGCCCTCAATTTGAAAAAGAGGGAAGAATTTTTCAGAAGTCAATAGAAAGAGTGCCAGGAGGCAGGAAGATTATTTCTGATTAAAACAGTGTGAGGAATCAAACAGAACAATTGATTTTTATTTAGGAGGAATTTAAAAGGAATTCAACAGTAGAATCAGTTAAGTAGAGAAGCAATAGGTAGAACCTATTGTCAAAAAATGTGAATCAATTCATTAAAGAGACTAAATCCTAATCAGTGGAAGTTTTTTTCTCCCACCTTGATCTGGTGACAACTACTCCCTTCAACATCACTCCTGTCAAATGCTTTGTTACTCTAATGGTTATCAAGGGTTCAACGATAGAAAACTATTTTGCTGCAAGTTTATATATTTCTGCAGTTTTCTGCTTGCATTAAGTTGGGGAGATGTAAATTAAAGTACATTATTTAGTGATATTTGTAAGAAGTCCTTCATCAGCATTTGCAGTAGTATAAACCAGAACCCTATGGAATTATATCTTAACCCTTAAATCCGAACACTTGCAAAAATTGAGTCTAAACCCAGCATTGGTAACATGAAACAATGTAAAAAACAAGTTTTCTTCATCTTCAGATGATGATTTTCCATAGATAATTATGTTGTCCAGGTAACCATGCGAGCCTTGTGAGCTATATGTTATTGTCTTTTTTTTAAAGGCTGCAGGTGCAGAACTAAGACCATAGTATGCACAACAGAATCAAAACAATCCTTCATGACTAATGAAAGTAATTAGCTCTCCATTCTCCTCATGGAGTACAACTTGGTACTACACAATTTTCAGATTGTATTGAATACATTATAAAACCCCTTAACTCAGAAAGAATATCTTCAATAAGAGATAGTGGATGACTATCAACCATAATAGCCTTATTAAGTTCACGAAGGTCAACACATGCACGGATACCACCTGTTCTATTCTGCATCACAACTATAGGGGAAGCCCATTCGATGCTTCAATTCTCTCAATTATGCCATTGTTTTCCAGAACCTTTGGCTCCTTGGAAACTGCATCCTTGACTGACAAAGGCAAGCTCTTCCGCTTCTATTTCACTGATTTTATGTCCCAATGCATTTTAGCTTCCTTGATGAACCCTTTGGCTCACCAAATACAGTTTTATTGACCGTCTCCTGCTGCTTGCCGCTTGAATGCATAATCAGAGGACAAAAGCACGATATAAGTTGGTGGTGTAGACGGAACCAACTTGTCTTCAAAAATTGAAAGAACTTGCACTTTGCACATCATCAAGAAGTCCTAAAGTACTTCACAACCAGTAAATTATTTTTCAAGTGCAGTCACTGTTATTGCTTAGGCAAATGCTGTGACCCATTGCAGACAGCAAGGTCTCACAAATAGAAAGTGAAATGAAAGACTAATCAATCAGCTTTGGTTGGGAAAAATATATTGGCCAGCATACTAGTAGAATACCTTAGTCCTCATGCCATCAGGCTACTTGAACAGGTTGACAGGGCTTCAGTTTAACATCTCAGCTCAAAGACAGCATTTCTCACAATGCAAGGCTTTTTCAATACCGCACATATGCTTAGATCTTGCAATAAGTCTTATTCCAACAACCACCTGGCTCTGAGAAAGTGAAAAGTAGAAAAGCTTACACTCAGAAAGAAAATGAAATATTATTCATTCGTGAAATGGTTTGTAGAATAAAATGGAACTGGTTAAAAAATTCTCAGAGAGAGAGAAAGCAGGGCAAAAGCTATGCTTGGCCATCGATCATTGAAACATTTCCTTTAGCAGCACTAAAAATGTGTGATTGGCAGCAGTCAGTTTTCATTGAAGAAAGATTGTTCAAATGTAAGCAATTGAGTATTGGGGATGAGGAAGATAGCAGATATTATTGAAAAGATCAATAACTCATAGTCATACAACACTATAGCACAGAAACAAACCCTTTGGCCTATCTAGTCCATGCTGAAGTATTTAAACTGCCTGAACTCATCAACCCGCACCAGAGCTCTGCCCTCTATACCCACCCTATCCACGTACCTATCCAAACTTCTCCTTAATGTTGAATTCAAAATCACATCGAGCACTTGCACTGGCAGTTCATTCCACACTCTCACCACCCTCTGAGTGAAGAAGTTTCCTCTCATGTTTCCCTTAAATATTTTGCCTCTTACCCTTAACCCATAACTTCTAGTCGAAGTGTCACCCAACCTCAGTAGAAAAAGCCTGCTTGCATTTATCTTATCTGTACACCTCATAATTTTGTAAGTTATGTTTATTGTTTAAAATATAAGAAACCAACTGCCAGATGATTGGTGGACTGACAACACAAAACCTATAGCTTGATAATACTTTTTTTTGCTTATACAGTAATCCATAATATTTCACTTTTATCTCAGTTTTGTCGTCTTCCTCAATATTAGCTATAAGCCCAGTGATGAATTCACTGATCTGTTTAATAGCAAATAGTACATGCAGCTTGGATGTTCCTCTCACAGTATAAACTTTTCCTGGTACAAATTTACATGGGTGCAAGATATGCTGAACATTTCTGCTGATTTCCTTGGATCTCCTAGATGATGACCGAGACATAAGCATAGATAGGAATAGCATTGATCTTCCTAACATTTGATATCTTTAATGGGCCCCATTGTAACATCTCATCAGAAAGAGAAAAACTTCAAAGTCAAATCCTACCTTAATACCGATTTAGAGATATTTAAAATGATTAAGGATTTTAATAGGAATCATTTCCTTTATGAGGGAGCTAGAATAAATTTAAATTAAAATCATGGCACATGGGACTGAAATAAGGAAGCATTATTTATACAGTAGGTTTTATCTTGAACTTGTATATAAAAAAGAACTCTGAGGCTAGGTTAGTTCAAATCTTTCAGATGGAGACCAATGCAGTTTTGTAAGTTAGCATTGTTAAAGGTAGAACACAACAACTGCAGAATGGAATTGATGTGTGGATAAGCTGTGATATACCTTAATGACAGGGCATTCTAGAGAAAGATCCTAGTTCTGTTCTGACACTTCCTTTGTCCTTTGGTCCACAATGAAAGATGGACGAAATATTTTTACTACCATACCTGAACCTTCTTAGGCTATGCCGCTGCTTACTGACAAGTATGGCACAGGGCACCACCATTCTTTCAGTGGGCAGTCAAAATCATCTGAATTGTGTCATGGGATCCCAATGTTTCAACATTGATGAGGCATCTGTCCCCACCATGATGGAGATATTGGTGGTGAGGAGTCAACTGGAATGTCCCATCCATTATTTTCTTCACCCAGCTGGCTACTTTTCACTAAATGACCTGAACACAGTTGAGCCTTCCATTTCCAGCGTTTCTCTCTCCCCTCCACACCACACATCTGTGAAGAATCAAGTTATCAATGACAGGACATTAAATGACATTTTGGCTTTTATTTAACAAATTATGCCGGAAGTGAATATCAATTCAAAGCAGGTACAGGGTTCTGAGTTGGATGATCAGCCATGATCATACTGAATGGCGGTGCAGGCTCGAAGGGCCGAATGGCCTACTCCTGCACCTATTTTCTATGTTTCTATGTTTCAGTGTATGAGGGATGGACACAGAAAACTTGTATGAGAAAATCATTATAATAAAATCGGAACTCGTAGGAAGCAATCTGCCAGGTCCTGATTATGTGTTCCGGCAACATGAACCAACATAAATATTTGAAATTGAATTTGTAATATGAAATTAAACTGCTACAGGGGTTTAGCAGACCAGGGGGCATATGTCGATGGTCTCAACCAGTAAGCATGTCTGACCATTTCACTTCACAGATGTTGCCCAACCCACTGAGCTCCTCCACCATTTTATCTTTTGCTGATGGTAATATTGCTGAGTTTAGGGCCATTCAGCATGGAAACAGGTCATTCAGTCACAAGATCTGCCCTGACCAACAACGTTCCCTCTAAGGTGTGCGCGCACACACCTTTTCCTACTAGCTCACAAAAGAATTTAAACTGCGCACAGGAGGTTGTCACCCTCTACCTCATTGGCACGTTAAGCGTATTTCACAATCGTACACAATCACTTCTCCTTTTCCGGTTTCTGATGCGGACGGTGTTAACAACATGGAGTTGCGATGATTGCCTGCAGATTTTAGAACTGGCTTATTTATACTTCTTTCATTGAAGAGAGTATTCAATGTGCACCTGTTGTTGTCACTGGGCAAAAAAAAATCGGAACAACATAAGATTTTTGCGCACACCGATCATTACAAATTAGAGGGAGCGTTACCGGCCAAATAATCCTTCACTAGTCAAAGCTTATTGTCATATACACAAGTATAGGTGTGCTCAGGTGCAATCATAAACTTCTTTGCAGCAGCATCACAAGCATGTAGCATCATATAAGCAGCAGAGCAGCATTCAATAATCCCTTGTAAGTTTCTCACATTTCCTTCAGCCCCAGCCATTACCATCACTCTAGATTCTGCCACTTACCTGAACATCAGGGACAATTTTAATTGACAAACCCACATGTCATTAGATCTGAGAAGAAACCAGAGCACCCGAAAGAAATGTGTTTGATCATGGGGAGGAATGACCACAACCTCCCCCGGGGTTGGGACTGAAACCGGTTCACTGGACCTTCTTCACTGTGCTGCTTGTGTACAGAACATTCCAGAACAACTTACTGAACAGTAGCCAGAGAGATGGAACGGTGAGTCAGAAATTATTGGAGATTTGAATAAAAAGGGGGAAAGGAAGAGGCAGAGAGGCCAGAGCACAAAAACCAAAATTGCACAGGGATGGTAACTGGTTGCTATGGAATGGGGTGGAAAGAATTTAGCAAACAGAGAAACTTTGACAGTGTGATCACTCGAGTTGAGTATGATGTTGCAATTTTGGAGGTCCACAGGACTCCAATCTGAGGAACGGCCCTCCACTACCACACTCTGGCTTTCTCTACCAAGCTAATTTTGTACCCAATTTGACTTTTATGACCAGTCAATCCTGTGGGATCATTTGCAAGGCTTTGCTAAAGTCCTTTTCAATCCTTTCAGCCATCTCTTCAAAAAACTCATTCAAATTCTTACACACAAAGTCATACTGACTCTCCCTAATCAATCCTTCCCAAATGTGGGTGGACACTATCTCTCATTAGCCTATAGTTTCCTAGATTTTCCTTGCAAAACTTCTTAAATAAAGGCAGAATGGTAGCCACCTCCAGTCTTCCAACAATTTCCTCCCTAGCTTTCCACAATGTCTTAGGGTCAGATCATGGGTATCATGTGCAGAAGTTCGCTGATGACACGGCCATAGTGGGGTGTGTCAGGAATGGACAGGAGGAGGAGTATAGGAAACTGATACAGGACTTTGTGATATGGTGCAACTCAAACTACCTGCGTCTCAATATCACCAAGACCAAGGAGATGGTGGTGGACTTTAGGAGATCTAGGCCCCATATGGAGCCAGTGATCATTAATGGAGAACGTGTGGAGCAGGTTAAGACCTACAAGTATCTGGGAGTACAGTTAGACGAGAAGCTAGACTGGACTGCCAACACAGATGCCTTGTGCAGGAAGGCACAGAGTCGACTGTACTTCCTAAGAAGGTTGGCGTCATTCAATGTCTGTAGTGAGATGCTGAAGATGTTCTATAGGTCAGTTGTGGAGAGCGCCCTCTTCTTTGTGGTGGCGTGTTGGGGAGGAAGCATTAAGAAGAGGGACGCCTCACGTCTTAATAAGCTGGTAAGGAAGGCGGGCTCTGTCGTGGGCAAAGTACTGGAGAGTTTAACATCGGTAGCTGAGCGAAGGGCGCTGAGTAGGCTACGGTCAATTATGGATAACTCTGAACATCCTCTACATAGCACCATCCAGAGACAGAGAAGCAGGTTCAGTGACAGGTTACTATCGATGCAATGCTCCTCAGACAGGATGAAGAGGTCAATACTCCCCAATGCCATTAGGCTTTACAATTCTACCGCCAGGACTTAAGAACTTTTTAAAAGCTATTATTAATGCTTTTTGAGACGGTGATTTAGATGCATATCATATTTTTTTTTACTGAGTTAAGTATTGTATGTAATTAGTTTTGCTACAACAAGTGTATGGGACATTGGAGAAAAAGTTGAATTTCCCCATGGGGATGAATAAAGTATCTATCTATCTATCTATCTATCTACCTTTGATTGCTTTAATACTGCCAGCATCTCCAGTTTTGTAATGTGGATATGTTTTAAGACATCTGTCTTCTCTTCCTTAAATTCCATCGTTTCCATGACTTCCTCTGTGGTAAGTACATGTGAAATATTCATTTAAAAACTGACCCAGCTTCTGTATCTCCGCTTGGATGGACATACTTAAAGGAACACATTCTCTCCCTATTTACGCTAGTACATTTTCCTAAATCGGTCACTTCTGGAAAGCAACTTCTGCCTTCCCCATCTCAAACTTTTCTCCAACGGTAGTAGGACTTGTGATTCTGCAAAAAGTATCAATGAGTTTGGTGTACGTCTGTAGAATCATAACCTTGTTTATGATTCATGTCTGACACAAAAAGACGCAAAACAGTCTGGTCAACCTCGACTCTGTGGAAAAAGTGACAGGCAACAGCGTTCACACTTCCGTGAGGATAGAACTGTCAGTAATAGAGGGAAAACAAACTTAAACCTCTATAAACAAAAGCTTTCAATGAGAAAGAAAAAAATGGATTTAAACTAATTCACATCGGTTACAACACGAGCACCGATATGCTCAGTAATACTCTGCAGTGTTATAGAAAAGCACAATGGAGATTGAGTATCTTTCTACTAAATGTAAGGAATAGCAGAATTAGAATAATCACCTCGCATCTCAAAGAAAAATCTGGCTCTGTCAGCTAGATTTCCTATGACAGAAAATCAGTCATAATGGTACTTCTGATAGGGGTCTTCATTATTATGATTTTTGTTGAATTAAAGCTAACTATATAGTCTACCAAAATTCTAATTCAATATACATATTTCTTTGGATTCTCAATTACTGAAACTCAAATGTTTCACCTGGAAGGTCACAGCACAAGTGCTGAAAAACATTTTCTAGCTGCCTACAGTAAATGCACCAACAACTTAAGAATGCTTTTCATATATCAAGGACACACTTTGTTGAAGCTGTTACATGAGTGACATTGTTCCATTTTCAATGTTCATTCTCAGATATTTTGTAGGCTTGATGCCACTCTTGAAATATTCCTGATACATAACTGTCATTTAAGTTAACAATAAAAAATACCCAGTCCCAGAATGAATAGTACCACTTAATACTAGAGGACACTTCAGTCGATCTCAAGGTTATCCAAGAATTATAATGAAACCAAATGAAACGCACAAAGCTGTAGCAAGATAAATATGTTCCACTTACCTGAAGTAATTCAAATAACAATTTACCTCATTCTTAGGAAAGTTAGAATTTGATGAAGAGTTTTTTTGTAGTAAAATAGCATACAAACTCTATTTCAAAATATCATACATATACATTGGTCTTTGCTTTCTGGCTCTGGATAAGAGATGTATAAAAGTATCACAAGTAAATGAGAAAATACCTTTGGTCATTCTTGCCTGAACTCGTGTGATAATGTGGTATCTGAATGTTTAATAATTCACATTCCAGGGACAGAAATGCTCAGTTTTCTGATAAATAATGGTTGCAATCCACTTGTTCAAGGCTATTCGACTTTGCAGCTCTGGTAATGTGCCAGAAAGCTACTGTGATTGTATCCTCTTTGGTATTCTTTATTGAACAATCTCACAAAGTGTTTAGAACACAACTTTAACCTCACAGCAGTGTGGTGAACTACATATACCTGTCTGGACACGCCCCCCCCCCCCCCCCACTGACTGCTCCTGTGGCTCCTCCCACAGACCTCTGTATAAAGGCGATTGGAGGCACTGCTCCTCCCTCAGTCTCCAGGATGTTGTGTGGTGGTCTCTTGCAGCTAATTGTGGTCTCTTGCAGCTAATAAAAGCCTTTCGTTCGCCTCCCGTCTCCAAGAGTTATTGTTGGTGCATCAAGCAAGCACTAGACTAGGATTCAACTAGGTTAAGAATTATGACAGACTATCTACAGAATCTAGTTTGACAGTTTGGTGGCATTTATATAATTATACTGCAACTAGTTTGCATGTCAGATATGAAGAGTTTGAATTATAATTGCAAGATGACATCTGTGCACTCTCTCCTAGAGAAAAGAGCAGCATAAGCTTAACAGTAGAAAGATATTGCTTGGCTTAAATGGAAAACATTGCCATTGGCTTGGGAAGAGTGGTAGCAATATAAATACAGTAACAAAGAAATCGGCATTTTAAACAAACAAATGAACAGTGACAATTAGTTAGAGCACTGCCTTTCTATGCTTCAGGGATCCAAAGCACAGACGTCTCCATTGAACAGATGCTGCTGTTTATAATCAGAGATGGAAATTGCTCCACAGATTGGAAAAACCTTGTAATTTCTTTTTGTCCTCAAGTTAATATCCAAGTTGCTGATCTCTGAAACGGTACACTGCAGCGCCTCACATACGCAGGATCTCCAGGAAAACAGCACATGTTGGAATACTGAATTGAATATATGCTGCCATTCTTTCAAGTCGCTGGGTAAACATCAGAACACTTTAGCTACATGATTTACACTGGGACAGTGACTACGGCATTTAATTTACTGTAAAATAAATAGATGCTCAAAGGTCATCAAAAGCAGTCAGGAGCATTTGCAAGTGTGATCTCCTTAAACCAGCACCAAACACCACACCCATGCCCGTATTCTTGCCTAGAGTCTTTAAAGTTCTTTTCTCTGTGTGATGGGTGTGAATCAACACCTCGGAATAACAGAGAACTAGAGGACAATTCGGTCTCAGGTCACTTCTGTGTAATATAACAGCAGTCGAATGTTAAATTATTAAAATAACACTGTTTTTGGAGCATTAACTGAAGCACTTCTGGAGACTGAATGGAGTATAGGAAATGAGTCCCAGTCTTCATGCCTGAATAAATTATGGAAATGAGGGGAGACTGAACAACAAAAAAATTATTCATCAGTCTGTCCCCTCATGCAACTGGAATAAATAGCGTTCTGTTTCTTTCCATTCATGAGCTGTGTTGTTTAGTATCCTATCTTCTGCTGCCATTGCTGAGATTGCAATACCCTGGCCTATCTTCCGATATTGCTGCCAGTGTTTGTGAGACAAATTTCTACCCTTTGTTTTTGTCGCCAAGTTTGAGTGTGTTTTTATTCCCCTCTCTCGCTCTGCTGCCATCCTAGCGCAATGCCTCCACTGCGGCAAACCCCCGTCACTGCGAAGGTGTCGAGTTGTTCACTCTGGCAGTTGAGAAACATCAATCCCGTGTGTGCTGTGAGCTTGAAGAAGTATTAGAAAAGTGAATTCAAAAGGTCAATTGAACTCATTAAGGCCTTGTTAAGGGTCACGAATGAGCAATTACCCCGGGATTACATGAGTAAAGTATATCTGAAGGCCAATTTTTTCAACAGATGCACAGATATGTCATAACCAAACCCCCTGAATTTTAAAAGTTGTTTTGAATTATACAAAATTTACAACACGGAAACAAACCAACAGGTTTGCACATAACCCTATCATTATCTCCTTTATTCCTTTCAACTTTGAATCTTACCCCTTAACTGAACGCATACTATTTACTACACAATTCCATTTTCTAAGTGTCCTGTAGCAGGAGAACAATTATTACAGGAGCATGTTAGTAATGCAGCTAGGAATGGGGGGAAGTTTGAATGTGGTATCTTCAGAGCCCAGAATTTCATCACTGAAGCTTTGCAGTTTGATGCATCTCTAGCCATTGGAAAAACTGTTCTTCCTGGGGAAATGTGATGCCTGCTGGGAGGCTGGACAGCAAACAGGTTTTCAAGGGGGGGGGGATGAAGTGGGAGTGGGTGAGGTCTGGGGATATGGGAGGAGTGTAGCCATTCAGAGATTGGGGGGATCATTTCTGTCAAGAACTGAGCTCAGTGGCTGAGCAGCGAGTTGGGATCTCCAGAGAATGGTAGTGGTTTATCATTGTCACACGTGCTGAGGTACAGTGAAGAACTTCGTTTTGCAAGCCATCCATGTTAGTCACTTCAAAACAAGTGCTACGATATTGATATTGATCATCTGCTGTTATAAGACTCTTGAATTCATAGAAGCCGTCCTCGAGCCTGGAAGTGCATGTTTTCAGGCTTTTGTGTTTTCTGCCTCATGGAAGGGGAGAGAAGGGAGAATTTCCTAGATTGAGAGGAGCCTTTAATTATGCTAGCTGATTGTCTGAGGCAGCAAGAAGTGTCAATAGAGTCCACAGAGGGGAAGCTAGTTTTCATGATGGGAATTCATGTGTACAGAATGAATTAGTGGAAATGGGTGCTGGGCAGATCGAGATGGTGTCCTGAAAAATAGAAATACAGTATTCTCTTAACATCCATCATTTTCTCTCTAAAATAAACTGAATGAGTGATCTTCATGGGCCTCGAGTAGAGAATTCCAAAGACTTGCCTCCAGATTTGAGTGAAGAAATGTCACTCATTTCTGAAGAGTTGGTCATTCAGTCTGAACCTGGGAACCTTGGCTCAGCGTCCCAGCCAGAGCAAAAGTATCACTTCTGCATTTTGTTAGTCAACTCACCTAAAAACATTGCTTGTTCCAATGAAATCATGAAGTGTTTCGAGAGGCTCATCAAGAGGCATATCAAGACCCTGCTGCTCCCCTCACTGGACCCCCTGCAGTTCACGTACCGTCCCAACCGCTCACCAGATGACACCATTGCCACCACCCTCCACCTGGCCCTAACCCACCTAGACAAAAAAGACACGTACGTTCAGATGCTGTTCATAGACTTCAGTTCAGCATTCAACACAATCATCCCTCAGAAACTGATTGGAAAGCTGAGCCTACTGGGTCTGAACACCTCCCTCTGCAAATGGATCCTAGACTTCCTGACTGGGAGACCTCAGTCAGTCCGGATCGGGAGCAGCATCTCCAACATCATCACACTGAGCACGGGGGCTCCCCAGGGTTGCGTGCTCAGTCCACTGCTGTTCACTCTGCTGACCCACGTCTGTGCTGCAACACACAGCTCGAACCACATCATCAAGTTCACAGATGACACGACCGTGGTGAGTCTCATCAGCAAGAACGATGAGTCAGCTTACAGAGAGGAGGTGCAGCGGCTAACGGACTGGTGCAGAGCCAACAACCTGTCTCTGAATGTGAACAAAACAAAAGAGATGGTTGTTAACTTCAGGAGGGCACGGAGCGACCACTCCCCGCTGAACATCGACAACTCCTCGGTAGAGATCGTTAACAGCACCAAATTTCTTGGTGTTCACCTGGAGGAGAATCTCACCTGGTCCCTCAACACCAGCTCCATAGCAAAGAAAGCCCAGCAGCATCTCTACTTTCTGCGAAGGCTGAGGAAAGTCCATCTCCCACCCTCCCACCCCCATCCTCATTACAATTCCTCAATACCCAGAGTCTGGACTGACACCTTACTGCCCTATTGTCTTGTTTATTATTTATTGTAATGCCTGCACTGTTTTGTGCACTTTATGCAGTCCTGGGTAGGTCTGTAGTCTAGTGTAGTTTTTTTTTCTGTGTTGTTTTTTACATAGCTCAGTCTAATTTTTGTGCTGTGTCATGTAACACCATGGTCCTGAAAAAGCATTGTCTCATTTTTACTATGTACTGTACCAGCAGTCATGGTCGAAATTACAACAAAAAGTGACTTGACTTGATCACCTCTCATATTCTAAACTCAAGGCAGTATAGACAATCTCTCTTCACTGGACAAATATTTATTATAAGTATCTCTTCCTTTGCATGGAGATGAGACCTGAATACAACATTTCTCACTGGGACTCTACATAATTACAAGAAGATGCCGTCAGACTTGGAATCAAGCCCTCTGCAAAAGAGGGTTTTAGCTTACCAATTGCCTTCCTAATGGCTTGCTATATCTGCCCCACACATTTTCGAAGTTTGTGTACAAGATCACCAAATCACTCTAAGATTGGCATGCAATATCTTAAAGTCATTCTTCAGAGGACAGCTTACAACCTTACCAAATGTCTCGCAGCAGTCTAGGAAACCTGCTAAAAGCCGTTACATAATGCTCTATGACATGTGGCATCAGAGACAATGTGTGTATTGTATGTAGTATAACTGAGGGAAGCCTGCAGGAACTCAGACTTGCTTCAATGTCACCACAGGAAAACTAATTAATCGGTTCCACTAAACGCATACAACCCCTGCTTGAGGCAGCAATGCAAAAGCAAATTGACTGATATTATTATTGTCACATGTTTCCGTCTGGGGCAACCCTGAGGCAGGGTCACAATCAGCTGCAATCACAAAAAATGTAACATGTGCCTGGAACCTGGCTGCAACCAGCACTATAACGTAGCCTTTATCACAAACAGAACTCAGCTAGAAGATCAGCTGCCTCCTGATACTCCAGTTTTTCCTGTAACCTGCTGGTTAGCCGGTTAATTCTCCTATGTGAACGAATTGAACATAATATGTAGGTGAGCGGTACAATCTGGAATAAAATGGGATTGGTGTCAGTGGGTGTTCGATGGTCAACATGAGTCATAAGCTGAAGGGCCTGTATTGGTGCTGTATCAATCCCTCTGTGCTGGCAATAGACATTCAGCCCCATAACCATTCCACCATTTTGTTATTATTTCTATGACCCATTTCCTTTAGGGCATTGCCTACAGAAAGGGCAGATTCAATTGACCCAGCAACAGGTAAGATTTTGGAGGAGAGACGTTTACAGCTCTTCCTCATTCATGAGAGAATGTGACAGGCCAAGCAAGAAGATCTAGAGTGACAGAGCATATGAAATTGGCATGCAAAGCTGTTCTTCAAAGGAGAGCCTCCAATCCAATCAAAAGCTTGGTAGCAGGCTCTAAAGACTGCTAAAAGTCCTTACGTAATGCAGTTAATATCCCTTTAAATATGCTGGTTTTGCATTCTGCCCGGTACCAAGGATAAGTGAGCGTATTTCTGGATTGTACATTGTACAACTGTATTGGATAACAAGGTTCATAACCAGGTATGCGTTCCTAACTTTGACATACTCTCAAGGAGACCATTGTTTTTTTATCTTATATGTCTAAGCCTTACTCTTTCCAGCAATGCTGAAAGCAACCAAAATAGTTATGTCCTGTCAGTATCCAAATGCATTCATTGAAACACTCTTGACTACGTTCCTGCAAACGTTATTCTGATGACTTCTCATGAATGCTGGTCAACACCCTCAAACCTGAAAATTAGCTTTGTTGTCAGTCACAAGAGATGATCAGAACTTAGGTGAGCAGCAATATTGCCATGAGCCTGCATTTATTTGGAAGAAAATGACAGTTAACGATTATGTATATTGGTTGGTATCATGGCCTTGGTGAAAGCAGACACAAGACACACTATTGCAATTCATGGAATTACTTGGAACTGAAGAGTATGAATGAGATTGTAATCACAGCTTCCTCTGGAGATATTTGATAGAGAAGAACCCGATGGCAAAGAGATGGAGCGTCACCATGAATGTGATTGTGCAGCAATAGCAGCAATTACACAGAGAAGATCGTCAGCAGATTATGTGAGGTTAAAGGTGTAACATAATAACTACCCTCTCTAAACCTACACTTATCCCTCAGCGCACTCCTCAATTCCCATTATAAAGAGATTATTATAGTGTTATTCCTTACCTACTCCTTGCCAAATGTACATACTACAGCCAGCTCTCCCGTTTCAGATTGCAAGGCTATTTCAAAGGAATTAAACAGAGTGCACTTCAGGGACAGATTGCATAGACGAGATTCTGTGGGCACAATAGAGACACCCGGATGGTATGCTGCCTCCCAGGTGCCAGGGTCAGGGATGTCTCAGATCGAGCCCATGGCATGCTCAAGGATGAGGGTGAGCAGCCAGAAATCTTGGTGCATAATGGAACCAATGTCATAGGTAGGAAAGGTGAGGAAATCCTGAAGAGGGTTTTTAGGGAGCTAAGCAGTAAAGCTGCAGGGTAGTAATCTCTGGATTGCTGCCTGTGCCATGTGCCAAAGAGGGTAAGAAATGAATGATTTAGCAGGTGAATGTGGTGGCTGAGAAAGTGGTGTAGGGGGCTAGGGTTCTGATTTATGGATCATTTGATCTCTTCTGGGGAAGGCATGGCCTGTACAAAAAGGACGGGTTACAGCTGAACCAGAGGGGGTCCAATATCCTAGCGGGCAGGTTTGCTAGCATTGTTCAGGACGGTTTAAACTAATCTGGCAGGGGCATGGGAGCCAGAGTGATAGTGTTGACGATGGGCTAGTTGGTTTTCAAACAGAGGCAATGTGCAGAGAGATTCCTAACAAGGAGAGGCTGATGATAGGGCAAAATTTCAGTCAACAGGATGAGTAGCAATGTAAAAGGCGGATAAAATAGAAAAGCATGAATACAGGACTGATGGTGTTATATGTGCACAGTATATAACCACATAACAATTACAGCACAGAAACAGGCCATCTCGGCCCTTCTAAGTCCGTGCCGAACGCTTAGTCTCACCTAGTCCCACTGACCTGCACTCAGCCCATAACCCTCCATTCCTTTCCTGTCCATATACCTATCCAATTTTACTTTAAATGACAATATCGAACCTGCCTCTGCCACTTCTACTGGAAGCTCATTCCACACAGCTACCACTCTCTGAGTAAAGAAATTCCCCCTCGTGTTACCCCTGTTGAATTATAGAATAAAGTAAATGAACTTGTAACACAGTTACAGATTGGCATGTGTGATGTTGTAGGCATCACTGAGTCATGGCTGAAAGAGAGTTATATCTGGGAGCTTAACATCCAAGGATACACATTGCATTGAAAGAACAGGCCAGTAGGCAGAGGCAGTGGTGTGGCTCTGTTGGTAGAAAATGAAATCAAAGTATTAGAAAGAGGTGACATAGGGTCAGAACGTGTTGAATCATTATGGGTAGCGCTAAGGAACTACAAGGGTAAAAGGACCCTGGTGGGTGTTATATATAGACCCCCAAACAGTAGTAAGGATGTTGTCTACAAATTACATCAGGAGATAGAAAATGCATGCCAAAATGATATTGTTAAAATAGTCACAGGGATTTCAATATGCAGGTAGATTGGGAAAATCAGGTTGGTGCTGAATCCCAAGAGGGAGAATTTCTAGAATACCTATGAAACACCTTTTTAGAGCAGCTCATGGTTGACCCCACTAGGGCTTCTGGATAGGGTGTTGTGCAATGAACCAGAATTAAGGATGTGGTTTTGGAGTACTTGGAGACACCTGATAAAATAGGCCGTGGTCAACATTGTTTCCTCAAGGGAAAATCTTGCCTGAGAATCCTGTTGGAATTTTTTGAAGAAATAACAAGCAGGATAGACAAAAGCAAATCGGTTGATGTTGTGTACTTTGATTTTCAGAAGGCCTTCAACAAGATGCCACACATGAGGCTGCTTAAGAAGTTAAGAGCCTAAGGTATTATTGGAAAGATTCTTGCATGAATAAAATACAGGCTGATTGGCCGGAGGCAAAGAGTGGGAATAAAGGGAGCCTTCTCTGGTTGGCTGCTGGTGACCAGTGGTGTTCCACAGAGGACTGTGCTCTACTGCTTCTTTTTACAATATATGCCAAGGACTTGGTTGATGGAATTGATGGCTTTTTTACAAAGTCTGCAGAAGTTACGAAGCCAGGTGGAGGGGCAGGTATTTTTGAGGAAGTAAAGAGGATAAAGAAGGGCTTGACAGATTAGGAGAAAGGGCAAAGAAGTGGCAGATGGAATACAGTGTCAGGAAATGTATGGTCATGCACTTTGGTAGAAGAAACAATAGGGTAGACTATTTTCTAAATGGAGAGAAAATTCAAAAGTCTGAGGCATAGAGGGACTTTGAGTCCTTGAGCAAGATTCCCTAACAGTTAATTTGCAGGTTGAGTCTGTGGTGAGGAAGGCAAATGCATTCATTTCAAGAGAACTGGAATATCATGGCAAGGATGTAATGCTGAGAATTTATAAAGCACTGGTGAGGCCTCACTTGGAGTATTGTGAACAGTTTGGGCCCCTTATTTTAGAAAGGATGTACTGACACTGGAGAGCATTCAAAGGAAGTTCACAAAAATGATCCCAGGACTGAACGGCTTGTCATACAAAGAGTGTTTGATCGCTCTGGACCTGTGTTCACTAGATACTCAGAGATAACTAAAACCTATCGAATGTTGAAAGGTGTCAATAGAGTGGATGTGGAGAGATGGTTCCTATGGTGGAAAGAGTCTAGGACCAGAGGACACAGTCTCAAAATAGGGGGATGTCCTTTTAGAATGGAAATCAGGAGGAATTTATTTAGGTGAATCTGTGGAATTTATTGCCACAGGCAGCTGTGGAGACCAAGTCTTTGTAAATATTTAAGGGAGACGTTAATAGATTCTTGACTGGTCACAGCATGAAGGGATATAGGAGAAGGCAGGAGATTGGGGCTGAGAGGAAAAATGGATTAATGGATCAGCCACATTGAAATGGCAGAGGGGACTCAATGGGGTAAGTGGCCTAATTCTGCTCCTATATCTT
Organism: Hemitrygon akajei; assembly: GCF_048418815.1. Lineage (NCBI taxonomy): Eukaryota > Metazoa > Chordata > Chondrichthyes > Myliobatiformes > Dasyatidae > Hemitrygon > Hemitrygon akajei. The sequence goes on from NC_133130.1 coordinate 87,572,479, forward strand.
ATAGCCTCTGCATTTGTACACCTACCAAGTACAGAAAAGCTAGGGATACTGTGAGGCAATGCAGGCTTGTGGCAGAGATTTCCAAAGTGGCTGTCATTAGGGCAAACTTGCAACTGTTCACACTCCCATCCTCCCTCCACACCCAACCCACACACCCACAAGAGAACCAACATTTTATAAAGTGGCAAACATAAAGTGCTCCTCTATCTCTCATGGACTCAAACATTTAGACGTGCATCTAGGGAGATAGCTAGAGTCTAGAGCAGACTATTGCCATGGGAATAATTTGTTGCATTTATTGTGAGAATGCATCTAAGTCACATACTTGTCTTTTCAGGTCATGAATCTTCTCAGTGTTTTACAAGGCAAGGAAGAAAAAGGCATGTTGAATGACTGTATGGACAGACAAGGAGCCTAGAGTAGGAGCTACCTCATAGTCTACACGTTAATATATATGCAGTATAAATAACACAATTCTGGGTGATAGAATAACTTCATCCATCTGCTTATATGACTGTAGAGTTGATGGTATTAAAACTGATCCACTCTTATTTTCAAAATCTGTCAAAAGCTTTATTGCTACCTAAGGATAAAGTAGTGTTTGATTTCAGGGAAAAGGGTTTTAACTGCATAGATGGAAATCTTACAGTTCATTTCTCCTCAGGCAGCCATTGACAACCATCACAAATACTCCACAAACAATGAACGTATAATCTACAAATAATAAAATGTGGCAGAGTTGCCCCTCCCTGTCCACAACAGCATAACCATTACAGTCACAATGATACTATACATGCCTCATTATCAGCTTCCACTAACATCAGCTCAGTTTGGTTACTTTTTTATCATGCATATGCTGTATTCTGAGCTGTCACATATAACAAAGCCCTTGTGTATCTAATGGTTTATTGATTTGTACTGAGCTACATCACACCACCACATCATGAAAGGAATAATTTTTAATGTCAGGCTGGTAAAATTATTGGAAGAAACAGTAATTCTCCTCACTGTGGCAGTTGAAGTAGCATTAAGTGGAGTTAAAAATATGCAAAAACAAGATCATACACGCAACATAATGTGGACATTAATCATCGTGGAAATGCTTCAGACTGCAATGCGATGTTTATATTTCTTCCCTTTAGTAGTGAACGGTAAAAGTCACTGGGTAAAATGAGGGCCACTTGGAACAATAATACCCCTATTATGAATCACAAAGTGTTGTATTATCAATTTAAAATGAATGTGGTATATCTGCCATGGGTGCCTGCACTCCAGTGTTCCAGTACCAAGTTCTGCCATTGAATTTTTTTAAATGTTCTGATTTCCATGCATATTGAACAAAATCACAAAGTACTAATGTGATTTTAATATTAAAGTAATGTGACAATCCTGTCTATTTTTATTCAATAACTCTTGTCTGACTCTCAACAGCTTACGTGACCATACAGGTGGCAGGCCCGCCTTCAGTTTCCGTAATATATGCATCCTTTGGTTATGGACTAAGTGGAACTTGTAAAGAAAAAAAATCACAGCGTTCAAAATCGTTTACGTCCAGAAGTGTGCCCAGTAGGGCTAGAGTGACTGTGAGTGCAAGTAAATAGGTAAGTTTATTTCCATCAATTTGCTAGGGTTCATGGAAGATAGCAGTAAAACAAACGAGAATGTTAGGTGCAAGACTTTCCAAGATGGACAACCATGATCTTGGGGTAGAACTAGTGGTTCCAATAAACCACTTATCGCAGTTAGATATCAACATTTCTCCTATGGTTACATGCACACCACACACAAGGGCAATCCTTGACAACGATAACACTGAAAAAGATGTTTCCCATTTTTTTGTAGTTGCTAGCTTCTGGATATTGTGCTGCTGGCTCCCATTTTTTTTCAAAGATTAAATTAGCTTTATTTGTCACATTTGCATTGAAACATGCAGTGAAATACATTGTTAGTGTCAAATCAAATCAGTGACAATTGTAATGGGCAACCGGAAAATATCACCATGCTTCCAATGCTGACAGAACATCCCCACAACTCATTAACCCTGACCCTTAAGAGGAAGCCCACGCAGTCACAGGGAGAATGTGAAAACTCCTTGTGTACAGCAGTGAGAATCGAACCCCGATCTTACAGCCAGTGTTGTAAAGTGTTGCACTAACCACTCCACTTTGGTGCTGCCCTCTAAGTAATTATCAGAGCTGAAACCCAAGATAGACCAAGGACCATAGATCTTCAATCTAGTGCATTCTCAACTGAGCCAATTCAGCATATTTAGATTGGCAATTGTTTCTGTCAAGGTCGTCCTGAATGAAGCTCAAACACATCGTGTCCATGGCACTTATGTTAATATGGAAAGACGATGTTCTCTGATGGCTTGACCTGAACCTCCACTCCTCCATATACACTCAATGGCCACTTTACTAGGTAACCTCTGTACCCAATGAAGTGGCCACTGAGTGAATTTCATGGTCTTCCACTGCTGTAGCCCATCCGCTTCAAGGTTTGGTGTGTTGTATATTCAGAGATGCTCTTTTGCACGCCACTCCTGTAATGTGTGGTTATCTGAGTGACTGTCACCTTCCTGTCAGCTTGAGCCAGTCTGGCCATTCTCCTCTGACTTCTCTCATTAACAAGACCTTTTTACCCACCAGATGTTTACTTGGGTTTTCACACCACTCTGTAAATTCAGTTTATAGTTGTAATAATTGCGTGTGAAAATCCGAGGAGATCAGCACTTTCTGGGATACTCAAACCACCCTATCTGTTCTCATAGTATTAATAGGCAAATCAAGATTAGTCCATCACAAGGTAATTTACCTGCCCTTCTCAAAAATAAGAAAAATCTTCAACATTCACATAATAAAGTAGGCATATCATTGGCTTACTGCTTCATCAAAAGGATATTATCGCAGACAGTGTGTACTGAAACTTTTCAATGATTGAAATGATTTCTGACGATTTAACCCTTTAGTGCTTTAAGTCATTAGGTGTTTGATTTGAACCTACAATCTTCACTCAGCATCTCGAACACGACCATCCAAGCTTCAGCTGACACACCTTGTTACCTGATGGCAGTGCACCCTTGATCTTCAGCAGATTAAGTGGCCCACTCACAGCCGAGACACCAAATTGTGAAGGAGGAGAAATTACTCTATTGTCACCAATGGTATAAGAAGCTAGATGTGTTGATTATAAGCTTCAGAGCTGCGATTAACAAAACCAAACAAAAGCCCTGTTTCATGAGTGCTAAACCATGCTTCAATGTGCAGGAGATACCAGCAAAGGCAGTGATAATCTCCAGTGTGGTCAGGATGAATCTCAGAGGGCCAATATAACTGAATGGATGCCAATACTACGCTTCCCTCTAGGGCTGCGTCCAGTGTTTTAATGATCCACCCACAAACTCCACTTCACAATATCACGCCAAGAGAACAAACTTCAAATGGTGAAAATTGTGCAAGGCAATTGCTGAACAGAAATGTAATTATAAATGCACAGTGAATTGAAAAATAAGCCTGAGATGAGAGGCTGCTCTTGACAGAAACCGCTGCTCGTTCACTCACCATGTCCGTACACTACAGCATGAAAGCACCGAGTGTCCCAGCATACAGCTGCTGAATTCACCACTGGGCCAGCAGACTGGAGCTTAGTCATGTTGGGTTGAAAGGTTGGATCAGGACCCTCACCCAGCAATGTCCAACCAGTATACAGTGGCTCCATTCATTTGAACAGGGTCACATGGATGAATGGAAAAGCTAAGTAAAGGTATGTTATTTTACTTTAGTTAATTTAAGTATTTTAGGTCATTTACCATAGTTAAAATGCAGTATTAAATAGAGTTATTATTTTTTAACATTTTTAGAGAGAGTTATGCTTTCAATTACTGAAATCTATTTCAATTAAATATTTCTGGTTCTTAGATGACTACACTTGAAAAGACCTTCATTAGCAGAATCTGCCTAAAGAGAAGCCTGATTGTGAGGCCTCAGGCTCTGAACCTGAGGCCTGCTCATTGCTTAGACTAGCAGAATGCTACAGTAGCAAGGACTAGAATTCAGAAAGGTTTCGGCAGCCAAAAAGACTATGCGGGACATAACTATGGTCAAACGTGATCCAATGCCATATTTCTGTTAGTGTGGTAGGTCTGTGAAAAAAGCTTATTCATCAGATGTAACAAATACTTCTGATGGACAAGCCTGCAATTAGAAATAATCACTTTTGTGCCATGGCTGAATTTCTTTATGACAGTTTCTATTGGTGGGCATGGTAAAGAAGGTTTACGGCATGCCTGCTTTTATTAGTCAAGGCACTGAGCTCAAGAATCAGGAAGTTACATTGCAGCTATGTATACAAAACTCTGGTTAGGCTGAATCTGCAGTATTGCATTCATTTCTGGTTGTCCCATTACTGGGAGGATGTGGAGGCTTTGGAGAAGGTGCAGAAGAGGTTTACCAGGATGCTGCCTGGATAGAGGGCATGTGATATAAGCCAAGGTTAGAAAAACTTGTGATGTTTTCTCTGGAGTGGCAGAAGCTGAGGAGAATTCTGATAGAAGCTCAAAAGATTGTGAGAGGCATAGATAGAGTAGATAATAAGTATATTTCTCCAGGGTCAGAATATCTAAAACTAGGGGTATTCATCGAAGGTGAAAGGAGATAAGTTCAAACGAGATGTCCAGGACAGAGTGTGGTGGATGTCTGGAATGCACTACCAGGGGTGATAGTGGAGACAAATATGGTAGAGGTGTTTAAGAAGCTTAGGTAACCATATAACCATATAACAATTACAGCACAGAAACAGGCCATCTCGGCCCTTCTAGTCCGTGCCGACGCTTACACTCACCTAGTCCCACTGGCCCGCACTCAGCCCATAAACCTCCATTCCTTTCCTGTCCATATACCTATCCAATATTTTTTTAAATGACAATATCGAACCTGCCTCTACCACTTCTACTGGAAGCTCGTTCCCCACAGCTACCATTCTCTGAGTAAAGAAGTTCCCCCCATGTTACCCCTAAACTTCTGCCTCTTGTCCTCTTGTGGGAATCTCCCCTACTCTCAATGGAAAAAGCCTATCCACATCAACTCTATCTATCCCCCTCATAATTTTAAATACCTCTATCAAGTCCCCCCTCGACCTTCTACGCTCCAAAGAATAAAGACCTAACTTGTTCAACCTTTCCCTGTAACTTAGGTGCTGAAACCCAGGTAATGTTCTGATAAATCTTCTCTGTACTGTCTCTATTTTGTTGACATCTTTCCTATAATTTAGTGACCTGAATTGTACACAATGCTCCAAATTCGGCCTTACCAATGCCTTGTACAATTTTAACATTACATCCCAACTCCTATACTCAATGCTCTGATTTATAAAGGCCAGCATACCAAAAGCTTTCTTCACCACCCTATCCACATGAGATTCCACCTTCAGGGAACTATGCACCCGAATGTAAGCACATGAATGTACGGAAAATGAGGAATATGGATATTGTGCATGTAGAGAGATCGGTTTAGTTAGGCATTTTTTATTAGTTTAATTAGCTTGATACAACATCATGAGCCACAGAGGTATAATGGGCATCATGGGTGTGTATGGGCCTACATATTGCAAGATACTACACTCTTCTATATTCTATGCTCTAGTTATTAAGGTTTAAAAAATTGTGAGAGGCAATAAATAAGATCAACATTAACTGTCTTTTTCCCAAGGTAATGGAGTCTAAAACTGGAAAGCATAGATCCAAAATGAGAGGGGAAGATTTAAACAGGTTCTGAGGGGTAGGTTTATCACCCGAAGAGTGGTGAATATATTGAACAAGCTACCAAAGGAAGTGGTAGAGACAAGTTCAATTGCAATGTTTAAGAGACATTTGGACAAGTACATGGATGGGTTTAGACTGCCATGGGTCAAATACAGGCAAGTAGTATTAGCATAGGTAGGTGTGGATGAGTTGCATCAGAAGGCCTGTTTCCACACTGTGTAAAGGTCAGCATTCCAGAACAATGTGAAGCTCAACTGGAGTGTTGTAAATCTACAGTGAAATAGCAACCAGCAAATTTGCATCTTGTCAAGGAATTGGATGGTAGCAGTCGGACAAGTAGAAATTATACATAGGTACATATCAATACCTTGAGCTTTCTCTTCAACTCCCCTTCCCATTCCCAGATCAACCTGTGTCCTCACCATTCCCCACCGCTACAGTGAGGCCAAACACAAGTAGAAGAGCAACACTTCATATCCCACTTGGGTAACCTACAAACCCAATGGTATGAAAATTGAATTTTCCAATCTCAGATAACCATCTGCTTGATGGACTACTTGGAAAAAAAGAATAAAACAGAATTGCCTAGATATTCAATTTCACCTTTTGCTGGTGAACTAAACTTGTGCTGATTCTGAAGCAAATTCTCATTAGATTTGCTGCAAACGTTGAAGTTGGCTGAGGAGATGTTTGCAGCAGGATTAAAGTGGGTTTACATCTAGAAATGTGCATTAAGATGCAAGTTGTGTGGTTCCTGATGGGATCGCACCCAGTTTACTGTAACTGCAAATGTTTTTCTGTGAGGAATTCGAAGTGCAAGGCTGAAAGTAAATTTATTATCAAAGTAGTAGATGTCACCATATACTGCCTTGAGATCCATTTTCTTGTAGGCATTCATAGATGGGCATCAGCTCTTAAAAGTACTTTCCCCTGTGTTGGCAGGCCACATCAAAACACAGAATGGCTGCCATTGAGTGGAGGGAGGTTATTCTATGCTTTGTTCAGAAAGGCAAGGCTACTCCAATAAATGCAATACAAAGCAGGAGGGAGGCCCATTACCTCAAGGAGAGTAAGGATATTTGCAAAGACTGCAATTCTAAAAGGCCGGCAGGAGGAAGCTGCAGAGGTCTTATGGAAGAGTGACAAAGGGTCACGGGACTCTCAATGTCCCAGTGGAGTTCTCCTTCAACGGTCAAGTCCCCTCAAGTTCAATAATGAACTGGTTACTCAAGGTCCTTAATTTCCTTTTGGCAAAGGGACCAACCACCCTGTTGTATTTCTGGAGCGCTATGAATGTGCATCCTATCTGGAATGCTGACTAGCAATACTTCACCATTATCATTAACTCCCCTTCCATTCAATCAACAATTGCTACCTTCATTACCAACTGTTGTGCTGCATCTCTGCATCTGTGTTTCTCACTCACTGGCAGGTGCAAATTCTGCAGCTCTTTGGAGGAGGGGAAGGAATAGGAGGACCAGGAGCACTCACGAAAGGGAGGAAATGAGGAAGAGTTGCTGACAATGAGAAACGTAGTGTCCCTGGTACTCTGCAACACTGCCATATTGGGTAGAGCAGTGAAATAAATTAGAGTAATAGTGGATTGCACTTGCGTGAAGGATTCAGTCTGAGTGTCAGCAGGCTGCACAACCATCCCGTCCCAGAGGGCCATGACAACATTGCAGACGACAGCCAGCTTCGAGGCTTGCCTTGGTGACAAGGAGTGAGCGTGGGCAAGTCTATCTCCAAGCTCGTACAAGAAGTCAGAAGGTACTCAGTTCTTAGCTGGGAATCGACAGAGGCTCCACCACTCAGTGCTTTGTGCTTGAGGTGGCAGCTGCTGGGGCAGCACCGACAGAGGGCACATGACCCCACTGCTCCTATGCAGTCTCACCTTGGTCTTGCTGAAGGTCTGGTCCCTGGACACAGAAGCCAGCCTGTGGATCTTCATGAACCAGCAGGGAGCTGCTCCCTCTGCAGAGGGATGCTACCTCTGAACAGTTGGCTATCTCAATGGACCCACAGTCAGACTGCAGCTCAACAGGGGCAAAAGCACTGAGCAATCTGCTCAGAGTAGTACAGGAAAATGCCATGCATGAGCAAACCAGAGAGCACTCTGGAACCTGTCTCTCTCTTGCAGAAAGGGCAAACTCCTCTACAGTAGGGTGTGGGATTGTTATTTTCCTTGTATTCTCTTATAATTTAACTTCCCCGCGCTTGTTTCTATTTTTATATAATCCCCTATATACATGAATTGTTCAGTGAATTTTCCAACTGCGACTTGGGGCGGGGTTAGGCGGCAGGGTCAGCTCCAGGTCCAGACACCGAAACGTTAACGGTGACTGCAGAACACCCCGCCCCTCCCTGCCCCGCTCCCCCGAAAGACTGTCTGGTTATGCGGGATTGGGACGGCGATGTCCCGCTCAAAATGGGCACCAATTGTCCTTCTGCTGAGCCCGCCGAGACAGAACTCTGAGCCATTACCAGCCATCCCACATTGCTTCCTCACTTGGCTCCCAGGCTGCAGATTGAAATCTGCTCATCGCAAAGCCTGAGCTACTAGGGGTCATCGAGGAGGGTGGGCAAAAACAGGGGGCAATGGCCCGAGTAAAGTTTCGAAATTGTATATTATTTTCTCTACGTGCTAAGATTTTCAATGTTTATGTAATTTAAAGTTTCTTATATGAGTGACTCTGCACATTCTTGCTATTCTTGGCTAAATTATATCCTTCAGTGTGCAGAGGTAATTAACAGTGGTGTGATACAGCTTCGCTGCGGTTCCTGCCTTGCCTCGGCTGCGCAGGGAGAGCTGCGTGCAGGATCACCACTGAGGCACCATTGATGGTTTATGTCAATGGCTTAGCATAGGAGAAAAGACTCTCTGTTATTTATAGCACAGTCTGTGAGCTCTAAAAATTTGCAATAGTTCTGAAGCGGTCTAATCAGACCCAACAATGCCAACAAAACAATCCTTTAACCGGACACAAATGCAACAAAGTAGCGCGATGTATTTGTGACTGTATTGCGAGTGTTCAACTAAAGGCAAAGGTTACACCCAAAAGCTGCCGTTTACAGGGAAGGGGGAAATGTGCGGTGCACAGGCTCTATAGGTGCATGCTTGATGCCAGAAAAAAGGTCAAGTTCCCTAATGTGAATCATAGGCAGGAATACCCTAACCACCTTCCAGATGGGCACAGTTCCACACGGACATAATTGATCCCGCGATCCACTCCAGGATAAATCAAATTTATATGTAATCAGCACTTGGAAAACAGACACCAGTGCAAGCAATTTCTATACTTTGGATTCAAAATGAAATTTTAAAAAGTTATTGTTTCCAATGACTGGAGATGGTGTAAATAATGCTAAGCATAAAATAATTACATGTACTATATTAATTCTGGTACACCATACAATTGAACACAAATAATTTAAGATAATGCAAGTAATTTAAAATAAATACTGAATGGAGTGTTTTTAAATGACTTTACAATGAAGATGTTATTAATATGATGCAACTGAAAAATACTTTGCCAGTGATTATTAAAGTATTATTGTACTGGGGGAAACAATCCTGTCTTTGTCATCATGTTTTTGTTTGTCACAATAGGGCTGTTTGCTGATAATTATAGCTCCTTATCATAAACACAGAAGTCAGTGACATCCTTTATATTTTTATATAAACAATATTATTGACTGAAATGGAGGCTTTTTATTAACTTGCAAATATAAGTAGGAAGGTGTAAAAGTCAAAAATGGCCAATTAGCTCACAGGGTCTTCCTTTTTGTTTGATTCCCACAGTATTCAGTCACCGTGAGAAATGCAACAATATATCTAGAAACCCTTCCTACTATGACCTGTTTAAAATAAATCTACATTACCACAGGTTTAGAACAAATATGTAATAATTATTCCTTCTGTAAGTTCCTTTCAACTGAGTCCTAACATTTTGTTTTCTTTATCAACTTCATCAGTGACCTTCAGAGTGTTTAGCATATTATGTGGAAAACTTTTATTTTCAACTATTTTCAAGTCAAAGTTGGTCATCTTCCCTTCATAAGTTGTCCAAATCTGGGGCATCCAATGTAAGCTCTCTCAGAGCTGGTCATAATTTTCCTATGGGCACGTAATGTAGTACAGACCAAGGGCCTGTTCAAGTTCTTAAAGAGTAATGTGCTTACTATTTATGGTTGCTTGGTTTATGCAACTCAACACATTTGCAAGCTTTTCACAGCAACCGTGCATTGGTTTGCCTTTGTCTTACTAAGTTTGCCATATTAGCTACCAAATCTCTTTCCCGCTTAAAATGCGTCATGGCCTGTCTCATTCACTTCTATCTTTTTTATTGTTGTAGCTCTACACCTCTGTTATTTTACTCCAACATTGATTGACTGAGATTGCTGTCTCCTACTTTCATTGGTATGTTGCTCCTTGCTCCTTGTTTAAAATTTTAGTTACGCTGATTGATTTGGCTCAACAGATTGTGCTCTTTACCTTTGAACCAGAAGGATGAGGGATTAAGTCAGATTCCAGAGACTTCAGTTCAAGATTTAGGCCTCTCATTCTGACTATGGAAGTGTTACTCGTTCATAGGTATTATTAATCTGAAGTTCTGTCCGCTTCTTCAGTTGAGCATAAAAAGTCCCACATCACTACTCTGGAAAAGATCAACTGTCCTATTCACTGTATTTATTGCTCAATTAATGGTATTATCTAATCATCATTGCACTGTTCTATGTGCAGCCTGCTGTGCACAAATTGGCTTTTACATTACATTACAACAGAGACCACACATCATAAAGCATTTCTTTGGCTGTAAAAACATTGTTGGATGCCCCAAGAACTGGAACAGTGATGCAGAAATGCAACACTTTCCTCTACATCTCTTCAGCTTTGAGATTTAGTTGTCAATATGTACAATCAAATAATTTGCTATCATTAGATTTTGACTAATTTGTTAAGCAGCTGCTTTAAGTTTGAAGCTGGGTAAGTCTGTCTAATTGTATGTTTCTGTTTTCTGATTAGTTCCCCTCTAATTTATGAGAATGAACGTCTCTCTGGATGCTGAAGTGATCTTTTCGCAATGTAAAAAGAAAACTGTCATTTTACATGGACCCATCTCAAGTAAGTGCCAGTGTTAAATGTGCTGGCTTGGGTTGGAATGATGTTCCACAGACAAATTAAGTTCTAAGCCTTCTGGCTTTAAAGTTAGGTGAGATTGTTTGACCTGCAGACCAACAGTTATGGGAATACCTGTTGCTAATTTCTTTCCTTTGGGATCAAGAGATGGGCTGAAGCAGAGGTGACTCTTCCTACTTGATGAGCATCTGATCTTCTGACCCTCTGTACAACAGTGAAGTAGGTCCCTTGCAATGCCACTGTGAGCCTAACCTCCCATTCAGTGTGTTGGTGGCTGACCTCCCCTTTCAGAAATAAAGGCACCATCAGGTTTTTTTAGGCACAGCTAGATCAATGAGTGGTGAGAGGCTTCAGGTTGAATAAGGTCCCAGACAGAAATATGTGTCTGAATCAGTATGGGACTCAGGGAGAGGAGGTGGGGAGAGAAGGGGGAAAGTTATCAGAGGGAGAGGTCTTGAGGAAAGTGAATGGGGTTGCTGGGGGTGTGGATGGAACTCTACAAAATCCAATTTTAGACTACATATTCAGATCGGTGTGCATGAGTGGCATTAGATCCATACTGTTCTAACCAGTTTATAATTTCAGGTGAAGACATTAAAAAATTCAGATGCCGAAATCTGAAGCAAAAACAAACTGATGAAGAAACACGGAGGGTCAAGCAACATCTCTGAAGGGAAAGGAACTGTCAGCATCGTACAGAGAGATTAATGATTAGATTTATTTATCACACGTGCATCAAACAGACAGTGAAATGCGACATTTGTGTCAAACCAGATCAGCGAGCTTTGTGCTGAGCAACCCGTAAGTGTCACCCGCTTCCAGAACCAACACACCATGCTCGCCCTCTAACCATACGTCTTTAGAATGTGAGAGGAAACATGAGCACTTGGAGGAAATCTATGTAGTCATGGAGAGAATGTAGAAACTCCTTTCAAGCAGAGGCAGGAATCGAACCCTGATCTTACAATTCGCTTAGCGCGAACCGCACTTGCCTTGCTGCCATATCTTGGGTCACTGTAACTGCTAACTTTCCCTACCTCAGCCCCTTTGCAATAAAGGCCAATATGCTATAGGCATCTTAATAGTTGTTCCTAAAACACTCTGTTGGAGAACTCAGCAGGTCCTGCAGTATCTGTGAAAGGAAAGATTCATCAGGATTTCTAACCAAATGTTAACAACTCCTTTCACCCTGCAGGGTTCCTTGCTTTATAATTTCAGATTTTGATATTCTGGCTAAGTGGAGAATGATCTGACATATGGAGTATGGTGTGAAAAAAATTCTAAATTGTCCATTTTGTCTGGAAAAGTGAAAAAGGAAGCTTATTGTTTAAATGATGAGAGGCTGCAAAGTTCTCAGGTAGAGAGATCTGGGTGTCCTGTTACATGATCAAATAACAGGTTTAAGAAAGGATGTAAGTTTGGAGAAAGTTCTCTAAAGTAAAGGCTAGAATAGGTGAGTTATCTTAAGATGGAAGGTTAGACACACTAAGCTTGTATCTGGAAATTAGAAGTCTGAAAGGCAACCTGATTGAGATAAATAAAAATCCTGTGGGCTAATGATACAGATGATGTGGAATGTATACTTACTCTCATGAGAGAATCATGAACTATTAGGCATAAGTAAGTAGATGCCCATTCAAATCAATGATAAGATAAATAGGTCTCTCTCATAGGATAATGAGTTCTTGGAATGCTCTTCCTCAAAGAAGGATGGAAGCAGGGGCTTAATATTTTAAGGCAGAAGTGGATAAGTGGTTGATAAACAGAGGAGTAAAAAGTAACCAATAATGCAAAATGGAGATTAAGGTCAGATCAGCCATGATCTTATTCAATGGCAGGTTTGGTTTGAAGGGCCAAATGACAATTCTGTTTTTAATAAGTTCTTTATCCAAATATATATTTCACAGTTTTTCAACATAAGCCAAAGCCAAAGTCAGTAAACATTACCATAAAAATAACCAAAAGCCAAGCATAAAGGTGATATTTAACAGTATTCATATAAACTCATTTCCCAGCAGAAAAGCTGGAATTTTCCTCTCTACAAACCATGAGGCAGTGCTGCCTCTACAAAATTTAGTCTACCCCAGCCCAGGGGTTAAATTAGAACCTTCCTATTCTCTGTGAATCTATGTAAATCTGCAAAATTAATCACATACACAACTTTGAAGTATTTCTGGGAGCTGCAGTCAACTCAGTATTAATAGTTTGCTACAGAGTTCAGTGCTGACTTTGGGTAATGCTGCACAACAGGCAATTATCAGGTATGCTGCCCATTTTGCACACATCCAAATCTTCCCTGTCTTTAACAACAGTGAAACAGAAGATGAGTCAAAGTGAACAATTAATACACCAAGTCATATTGGTTATTTTATGGCATTTCCAGGAATGAATCTCTGATCTTACTTCCTACTCCAACTCAACATCCTTAAAAAATATTGCCCCCTAAAATCTCTGCACTCCACCAACCTTGACCTCTTACTCCCCGGTTTCTTTTTGCCCCGATGACATCATTGTAACATCAGCAACAAAACTTCTAAGTGCCTTAATTTTCTTCCTGAACTCCTTCCTTTTTAAGACACTCCTGCTAGGACCAATATCATTTCATGTAGTAGTTTGATTGGCATTCCTATGATGTGCATTTGGTTATTATTTTAGAATGAAGATACTAAATAAATGGTTGTTGTGGTGCATCTAGTGTAGCAGTGTAGTGGGTAATGCTTGTCGCTCTCACTTTCAGCTTGCACCACTGGCTAGCAGTCTCGTGAAAAGGAGAACTGAATGTGTGTGTCTCTCCCTGCCAGTACATCACCTCTCCAACAGCAAGCCTCATGTAGTGCCTCCTTGTTGGCGACACATGGAAACGGAACTCTTTTCAGACTCGGGCTGAACTGCAGAGGACGGGGAGGAGGTCTGGCACCTGCACACGTAGCATGCAGACCCACCGATGTGTGGACATGCCCTGGTGTTCACGAACCAGATCCCCAGCTGTGGGTAAGTAGACCTACTGCCTTGTGAGCAGCCTCGGGAGAGTTGAAAGTTATGGGAGTAAACCCAGACAGCAAATCCAGACTGGACATCATTAAATATCCTTCCGGCAGCTCCTGCAGTCAAGCTGGTGCCAAATGTATTGCTACATGAGCTTTCCTTTGGACTACACTGGTGAGCCGAGAGGGGGATCTTGACCACTGGGCATCTCAAGATCTCCATACCTTCCACCTAGGCTTGTGATGATGATCATCATCTCCCATTGTCCTTCGAGACAGACGGATGCCAACCAACCAACTACGTAAGTGCATTCTAGTGTTGCTGTTGACACCATCTCTAGGAGATGTTAAATGTAGACAAATAAGAGCGTCCAAACTTCTCCAATCCACATTGTTACCTTGCCCCGCCTAGTGGCTGGTTGAAGAATGCAAGAGGTTGAACGTTATTGCAGCATATGTGAACAAAGACCATATCCTACAAAAATAGCAAACCAAATATTGCTAACATTTTAATTTTGCTTTTAATTTAATTCATTATCTAACAAAGCAGCAAGCATTTTAGGGTTTAATACAGCTATTGAGTTATCCAACAGCACATAATTGACATATAGCCAACCAACTTTAACTAGTTCACCAGGTAATCTGAAGCAAGAACCACTTACAAGACCAGGAGAAAGTGAAAGTAGAGATACCTGACATTTTGTGCTTCTGTGCAGTGAATGGAAGATAGAATTAAATTACTTGATTGCAAGTCCTATTTTAGTGTTAATTAATCCCCAAACTTCAGACAAAATAAAGCCTTTATACCTGCCCCAGTTCATACAATGCATTCTCATTGCCTACGGAAATAACTGTTGAGAAAGACTTTCATCGTGCTTTTTTTTGAATCTGTGATATTGATTATTCTCCAGAAAATGGCACAGTAATATCTTGCAACCCCTCATGTAATCCAGCTCTCGTTTTTTCCAGTTCTAATACTAGAAATTTTGGGATAATTTTAGAGCTCTGAATCAAGAACAATAGGTCTTTCTGGGGTTCTAGTGAAGTGTAGGAATAATCTAAGCTCTTTCTCGGGTCTGAGTTTAAATCTGTGGATAAATGAAATGTTGGCAGATATGTATTAATTGCACCATTTTTAAAGTTTTGATTTCAATCCAAGCAAAGATATTTGCTATTCGTCTTAATTAATTCAACTACTTTAAAAAAGATCAAAAGTAAGTTATAACTTGGTGCAGAGGCTGAAAAGGCCAACCTAAAATCATCTTATGAACTTCAGAACAAAACTCCGTAGTACTGAGAAGTGGCGAAAACCTAGAAGGTGAAAATTAAAGCGATTTAAATAACGAAACCGAAGTAGCCTCTGCTTTCGGTGTTTTTTTTTGAAGTGTTGTATATGTGTACAGAACACAGTTACAGTGAGATGTCATTACTGAGGCGACGGTCGTGGGCAAGATTACAAGCCGCGGTTGAAAAGCTGAGACGTAAGCGTGCCGGAAGAACAAGTGAACAATGCAGGTATATGCTTTGATTTAATAAATATTTTGAAAGGTAGCGGAGCGATGCAGTGGGAACAATACGGAACAGGATATGCGGATGTTAAGAGTAAAGGGAACATTTCATGTTCAATTCAAGGTGCCTGACTGCATTTCTCTATAAAATAAAAGCACTTCTTCACCTTTGCTTAATGAGACTCGGCGTTTATCTCTGAGCTTCCACCGATCGTTCCAGTGGCAATCATGGAAACTCATATATGACGAGTGAAATATATTATTGGTGAAATGCTCTCTATAAAACGATAAACTCCCAAGTGCTGCTAAAGAGCGAGGAGTGAGGGTGCGGAAAGAGCTCGAAGCAGTAAACCTTTCTTTTATGAGTCCAACAGCCAATGTGTATTTTGCAAGCGGATTTTTACAATGACAATTCGATTTTTAAAGTTATCTATTTTAAAGAAAACATAAAAGGTACTGGCTGTTGAAGTGTGTGTGTGTGTGTGTGTGTGTGTGTGTGTGTGTGTGTGTGTGTGTGTGTGTGTGTGTGTGTGTGTGTGTGTGTGTGTGTGTGTGTGTGTGTGTGTGTGTGTGTGTGTGTGTGTGTGTGTGTGTGTACTTAAAGAGAGCACGCCCAACTGAACAGACAGATGGGGTTGTCCTCACACCTGTCCGACTACCTGTCTTCTGATAGATAACAGCTCTGGCAATCATAAACCAGATCCGAGTAACTGGTCGAAGGCAACTGAAACTTTAGTGTGGAGTGAGTGAACTGAATGCGAGCCCCCGGGACCATCTCCGTTGTAAATGGCGAATTTCTCTCCACCCACCTCTAAGTGACAACCAAGTGACGGTCTCTACTTCCAGTTGGCACCCACGATAAAGGTCCCTCTGTCTCACCGCCCTCTGTAGTTTTCCAGAGTACTGAATGTACGCGATTATTATCCAAGCCAAGATTGGAGCGAAGTGAGGTCATTTTCCAAGCGTATTACCATTCAGACAAGGAAGCACTGCAGTCTCGCTCTGGTCATGTAGTCACAGTCACTCCTCAACTTTCATGCATTATGGGGGTTTGCTTTGTTTATTTACTGAAGGCAGAGTATCGCCACTCTCCAATCTCTCTCTCCCCTTCCCCCTCTTTTTATTGTTCTCTCTCTCTCTCTCTCTCTCTCTCTCTCTCTCTCTCTCTCTCTCTCTCTCTCTCTCTCTCTCTCTCTCTCTCTCTCTCTCTCTCTCTCTCTCTCTCTCTCTCCCTCTCTCCCTCTCTCTCTCTCTCTCCCTCTCTCCCTCTCTCTTATAATTGCAGTATCGATTTGGCCAAAAACAAGGTCGCAAAGATTTGCGATCTCCAATACAGAACTCTCCCCATTATCACTCACAGGCAATAAAGTACATCGTTGCCTACGGAGTAATAAATTAGCTTTTGACCAGGGTGGCGCTAGGGCTTAGAGCTGTGAGGGGGATCAGACCAAGAAGAAAACAGTGAGAACTCCCTCTCCCACTTGGTTGAGAAACAACCACCGCTAATTGTTAGAAGCAACCAGGAAACCTTTGGTGACATTTCAGTGTGAACCATACATCCTTATCAATCTGCAAGCGAGCGAGACAGTGTCATAAAAAATATAGAGCGTAACACCCTCCCCCACTGACACCACTACCCCGCCCCTCAAACTAACATTCGGTGCACTTTAGAATAAAAACAAAGCACGCGGTCGTTAATCTCTTTAGGTCTCTCGTATCAGCGTATCCTGTGTACACCAGTGGGGTTTACATTCAAGTAACGCATATGGCCGGTTGTGTTTCTTTGCTCCTTGGATACCGAGCGATTTATTTGATTCGGAGGAGGTGGGGGGGGGGGAGTGTTGTCAGAGTTCGAGTCTATTAATAATGATGAAAATACAGGAAAAGTTTGGGGATTGACAATTTAAAACAGGACTTCTGGCTGTTCGGTCGGAGCTGGGTTTTAAATTAGACGACGTCGATAAACGCAGAAAGTGAGAGCGTATGGTGGCGAGAGAGGTACCGAGGTGCATTGATCTGAGACCCTGATTATTAATCAAAAGCAGCCAACTTCTGCCGCTCCCCCTCCCCCTCCGGTGCGCGCTCCCCCGCCCCCCCCCCCGCGCGCGCGCGCTCACACACACACACACACACACACACACACACACACACACACACACACACACACACACACACACACACACACACACACACACACACACACACACACATTCTGTCCCGGGGGGGTGAAGAGAGTGCGTTCAATGCAGATCAGTTAGTTTCGAGGGTAGGTGGGGAAAGGAAAGTCGGAGTTGAGGAGGTGGGGGTTGGCCGGGCAGTGGTTGAGATGGTGGTGGGATAGGGGGATGGGAATGGAACAGAGCAAAGGCGCTATCAAGAAGTAAAGTGTGTTTGCATTTATAGCCAATTTATTACCAATGAACATATGGTCTGTATTTTGTCTAACGTCATAATCGGGAAGAGCAAACAGCGGGCAATCTGAGAGTGTGGAGGGACACTGCCACTCGCCTACTGTGTAAACGCACTTGGACAATATTAAGAGTGGATCATTTTTTGTGAGTCCCTGGGTATATAAAGCGCATCAGTCTTATCTGTGCACGCACTCCTGATTTTCCATTTGGAGATACTTCAACGACATCCGAGCGTTAAAAAAAACAACACTGGCTGCATCAGCCATTCCATTCCAGCTTTTGACAGGTGAGCACTTTCAGTCAGCACTTTTATTTTCTAATGGATTCGCATTTCCTCGGATTCGCGGCGCTCGGCGAGCGGCGTCCACTGCAGTTTGCTCTGCTTTGAATCCGCAACTATAAATGTTGAGGAACGAACTTCAAAGTGAACGCGGCGCGGATTAAACTAGAGAATTCTGTCACTGGAATGAACGCCGTGCGTTACTGTTTTTACTGCGGAACGAAGTACACTCAACGTTTCCTTGTAACGCTGCTGCTCTCCCATTGCGCTTGCCGCCGTGAATAGATGCAGTTACGATGGGAAAATGTGCACACGTGTACGCCTACCGTCTTCTTCCATTGCAGTCAAACACCGCTAGTGCTCTTTAATAGTTACGTGAATTGTGCAGTTTTATAACCTGGATATCCTGGCTACACGCGTTACTAGATCGAGCAAAGGGAAAACACGGCCATTCCACCCTGCCACAGCTAACACATCCCCAACTTCAGCCCTTTCAATTCTCAGACTTTTAAAATCCTCCACCCCTCGCCCACGTACACACACGGATATCGCTCTACACCTCTCTCCCCCTTTCCCCGCGAACTCAAGCCCCCAATTCACTTTCTACAATGCGCCCTTTCGTTCTTAATAGGAAGAAGCGGATACCGGAATGAATTATTCTGCGCAGTCATTACACACAGAGTGAAGAGAAGTCACCTGGATAAGGCGTGTCTGTCAGTGATGCCTAAGCAGGAATAGAAATTGAAAATATACGCACCTAACCCACAGATTCACAGCTCCTGTGAGTTTAGTGAGTGCTCTTTGGCACACGCGAATACATTTCAGTTATTCAGCATTTTTGCCTTTAGAATGAAGCTCGCACCGAGAACTTTATGTCTGAATTTTGCAAGTGGTGTATGTTATATCTCAAGCAAACCCTGAAAAAAAACCATTCAGTTGGATCGTTTGTTTTTAAAAGTTCTACGGTCACTGGTTGAAATTCAAGAATATTTGTCAATACGCCCCATTAAACTAAATTTAAGATGGGGACAGTGGACTTTATGATAAGGAACCGTGATCCGTGATATGATCCATATACACTAAACATATATAATTAATCCCAATCAGCCTCATTACTAAAAACATTATCCCTTTCTTTGTTCTTCGGTAAACACTTTTTTTTTACTTTCAAGGTGAATCGAATCCACAGTTGTGACAGTTCTCGATTATGTCAGTAGAGTTCGCCAGTGTATCAGGAGTATAACTTGGCCTCAGTTGACGCGCAGTGTAACGATCAACCGTTTCTAATTGTTAATCCGATTCGGCTCTAACTGCAAAGTTTTTCAATCCGAGTCGTGTGTCCACATATAAGGAAAAAGGGTTGTAATTAAGAATTTTCGCTCAAAGGTTGAAGCCAAAGGCCATCGTTTTTTTTAAGGAAGCGGGAAGTCATTATATGGAGATTTCGGCATTTTACCGTTAGTGTTTACGTACCTCCCCGAAATCAAGCTCCCCAATACAACCAGGACGGATCATTGATATTTTCCCCTAAATTTCTTCACGCGTTTATTTTGAGAATGGTTTTTTTTATATGGGATGCACTTAACTTACAAATTCACAGCTCCAATGAGTTTAGTAGGAGTTCATGTGCACACGCCAGTGCGTTTCAATTATTCAGCATTTGCACCTTTAGAAACTCGAATATTCAGATTAAATTTAAATCTTAATTTTGAAAGGGATGTGTGTTGTACCTTAAGTGGAACCTAAAGAAATCGTGAAGCAGTGTTTCTAATTGAATGAGATGTCAAGACCTTGCCAAATGCACAAGTTTACATATTCGGTGCAACGGCGTACTTCAAGCTGACAATTTGACAGTACTGACTTGCGTATTCCAACCTACTATTGGTTCTTGTCCCCAAGGAACGGTCTTGGAAATAAGCACCAATTCTTGTTCTCACTCTGCAGCGAAAGGAATTTCTTTTTAAAAGAAAGTATTAATTAAATGTCACAGCGCGTGGATTTAATTCGTCTTGTTTTTGAAAGAAAAATTGATTGCAAATTAATCGTTTTAAGGTAAATCATTGCTTTGGTTTAACAAGGGGGAAAATGTGGGAGATCTCCCCGTGGGGGAGAGGCAAATCCTGGTGTGACATGTTTAATCATTAAAGAAAGTAAAAGAATAAAGAAAAAGCTTTCGCCTCTGAGGGAAAGAACTGTTTTATTTTCAAATGAAACATTAGCAAATGAGGCGCTAAAAATAAGCCCTGAGGCGTTATTTCAATCGGATTATAGAATGATGCTCTCTGAGTCCTCTAGGTAATATCGAAATAGACTTCCCACAAAAACTCCATACGAGATAGCAAAGCGTTCCTCTTGAACAACCGAACGCTTGATGCTACTTTCTTTTATCCATAATACGCAGTGATTTTGTTCCGCCTTTTCTAGCTGTTTAACCTCAGGGAAAATAAAGCCTTCTGCTTATTACTGAGAACTCGGGTTCGGGCGTGCAGAAAGCCTTCAGGAATCTTATGTAAATGACAATTCCTGCAGCACGAATATCACCTTAGGGTATATTTCATTGCATTATCACACTAGGAGCCCATTGATAACGGGTTTACAATCTTATACTGCAGAACAAGCAATTAACTATTTCTGAAGCATAGAACAATCAAATATAAATACTTACTATGGGCTTGGGTGAAATATTATCAGAGATGGTTACCGCCATCTTTATATCATTTTGGAACTCTTTTTCATTGTAACAGATCTCAGTTGTTGGAGGTACAAACGTGTTATGTTTAATTGTTTTGACGCAGTCCGGACCAATATTTAGGATTTAGAATTGGCATTTTGTCACCTGCATTTAACTACTGGCGATATCTCCTTTAAACAGAGGTTAAGAACCTGAGAATCTTTTGAGTGAGCCCTGCTGTTCTTTATTGAGGTACACGTACTGTAGAGTTCGGAACCAGTACTGAGGGTAAACGTTTTTCTCTGAACGAATCAGGTCTCGGCCAGAATTAGCAATATTACCAGCTTTATTTCGGAATACCAAGAACAAAAATTGCTTTTACTTGCAGTCTATAGTTTTAAATAATTTACTGAGCATGTTATTGATAGTTTGCAAAAATCCATTATATTTTAATGATCTGACAGGTAACTAAAAATCAAACGGTGGATGGATTGTGTTTCGGCCGCTCAAGGTGTGACGAGGAAAATTAGAACGCAAAACTGATAGATTTCCTTGTATAATTTAATCATTATATTTCATATTAATTTTATTGGGAAATTGACTCGGCTCGAAATAGCTATTGAATGATAAATTCGATTTCGCGCCAGCTCATTGGCATTAACACCCAATTATTTAAGTTTTGTCTCTCCAATAGTAATTAATTTAAGGAATTTAATACCAAATTACAAGAAAGGCCGTACGAATTTAATTCTCCCGTCACTGACTCTCGCTCACCTTCATAAAGAGGTATGTGGATACCTAACAGCGCCAATTCCCAACTGGAATTATCACTTTCATATAATTTGATTTTACATACATTCTTTATACACCTAGCACTCTCCCTTGCCAGGCCGTTTAAAATAACCTGAAGTATTGCAATCAGGATGGTTTAAAATCAATTTTAGTTCTTAAGTGCGGGAAAGTTGATCATATTGCGCCTGAGCAAAATACACCCAATTTACTTGATTAAATTAGACCCATTTGCCTCAATGACCTGAATCATTTCTTCAAGAAATTTATTATCTGTTTCTGCCCTAAGGACTAAACCAACGTGGTTGACTCCTGTTGGGGGGGGGGGGGGGTTGAAGCAATTGCTCGTCTCAACTCTCCATACATCGAATCAAATAACTTCAAAAGTTAGTGCGGATGTCAGAGCGGAGCCCTCGTTTGGCACTGGTGAAAAAGGCAAATTATGGTGGGAAGGGGTTTTTAAGCTACCTGCGAAAGTAAACAGGTAAACACAAATGGAGGGCACTTGAGCTGAAGTAGGGCCACTTATCCCTGTTCACATTTACCTCTCCTTTTCAGACTCTTGTTAGATTGTTCAAATAACTCCTCGAACCTATCAGTCTCTTCAGCAGGGGATTAAGATTTTGTGTAAAGGTCACCTATCTCGTCTTGTTTTAGAACCCGCCCTAGAAAGAAAGACTCAGCTCAAGTCCAACAGACAATGTGATGATCTTTCTTTCTCCACTGCTCCCTGTGCGTTTAGCTCAGTCTGATCCTCCACGCTATCTTCTCCAGAATTCGGCGGTATTCATTCCCCACTTCTAGTTTTAGGAGGATAAACCGTTATTTCTGGCAGGGCGATCTATATGGCATACATCACCATCAATACGGCCACAGAAGAAATTGTGCAAAGAACAACTATTCACTGAGCATCTTTCAGTTTGTATTTAGAATAGTCATAAGCTAAGGATCACTGGAATCACACCGCGTATAAAGTCAACAGCATCTTTATATACTTGCAAATGTGAAATACAGATTTCAAACTTTTCTATGTTTATTGCGGGAAGTTTGCGGGAGTCGATGGGCATCTAACACTGGCAAAGCG